>NW_019154108.1:18056302-18249722 GCF_002288905.1 Enhydra lutris kenyoni | reverse complement strand
CCCCCCCCCCCCCCCCCCCCCCCCCCCCCCCCCGCCCAGAAGCTGGGAATATGAAACATTTACTTGTTTGGATGTTCATGGTTATTTTTCCTAAAATTTTTCTCATCTTTATGATCCTGGTGACTCCTTACTTGTTCATCAAAAGTAAGTCTAGATGAACACTTTTATTGCCTTCTCAATTTTGTGTGCAAGAAAGAATTTAGAGAAGTTCTGTTTTCAGAAAAAAAAATGAGACTTGTGATTTTTCATCATGTCCATATTTTCCTTTTCTTTTTTTATCAGACAAACTAGACTTTATTTTTTATTTTATTTTTTTTAAAGATTTTATTTATTTGACAGAGAGAAAGATCACAAGTAGGTAGAGAGGCAGGCAGAGAGAGAGGGGGAAGCAGGCTCCCTGCTGAGCAGAGAGCCCAATGCAGGGCTCGATCCCAGGACCCTGAGACCATGACCTGAGCCGAAGGCAGAGGCTTAACCCACTGAGCCACCCAGGCGCCCCTTTTATGTTATTTTTAAAATTTAAATTTAATTAACTAAAATATAATGTATTATTGGTTTCAGAGGTAGTGGTCAGTGATTCATCAGTCTTATGTAATGCCCAGTGTTCATTACATCACATGTCCTCCTTAATGTACACCCCCCCACCTCCCCCCAGCAACCCTCAGTTTGTTTCCTGTGATTAAGAGTCTCTTATGGTTCGTCTCCCTCTCTGATTTCATCTTGTTTCATTTTTCCTCTCCTCCTCTATGATCCTGTTTGTTCCTTGAATTCTTGTCCATATTTTCTATGTTGTGTTAAGGTAGCACCATCCTTACCTAACCTTACCCATTTGTGAACAATAAAAAGATGAGAGATTCTTAGCTGCCTTTAAATATAGTTTCCTCTCACTTGGGGAGAATATTACTCTTAAGGAATTTTCATATTCAGAGAAACTGGGTCTAAAAATTGCATTTGTGGGGTGCCTGGGTGGTTCAGTGGGTTGGGCCTCTGCCTTCGGCTCAGGTCATGATCTCAGGGTCCTGGGATCAAGCCCTGCATTGGGCTCTCTGCTCAGCAGGGAGCCTGATTCTCCCTTGCCCTATGCCTGCTTCTATGTCTACTTGTGATTTCTCTCTCTCTCTCTGTCAAATAAATAAATTTTAAAAATCTTTTAAAAAATAAATAAACATTGCATTTTTACTGTCTGTGAACAGTGGGTAAATTGGTCCTGGGCCTCACTGTGTCCATTTCTCTCAATGTATTGTTCTAATAATCAGTGCCACAGCTCAGAGTAGTTTCTGGAATGCCTCTGCTGGGATGAATATATCTTTATGTTCTTAATTAAAAAAAAAAACACTTGTTTAGGGCTTTATAAATTTCATTCTTAGAGGGAAAGAAACTAAATCAGTTTGTTTTTTATTTGTATTTATTGTTAGACTGACTGCTTGATTCTTTTGGTAGACAAGTAGCCTCCCTAGAAAGTTCCACATGCCTGGTCTAAGAAACAAGACCACAAAAGGTATTTTAATGTAGTAGCTAAGAACTCAGGTTCCAGGTCAGACAATTCTGAGCTTTTTCTGACTCTTGGCTATGTATCAGTTTTCTGGATGGGGTAACTAGTCTTGGCTTCATCATCTGTAGAAGGGAATCATAAAAGCATCTATCCTCTTGTAGTTTGCAGAGAATGAAAGAGAGTATGTATGTAAAATGCTTAGCGCAGTGCCTGAATCATAATCTTTAACAAATAGTAGTTCTTGCCATGCTTCACAGATTCTGAGTCACATCCCGAAATTGAGTCTTACAGTGATAATTTATGGACTTTTTAAAAATTAAGGACACATGAGCTTAAAATCAATGCTATATCGGATTTGCCGAAATAGGTGTTAATGCTTGCTAGAGTATACCCCAGTCAGTCACTTTAGCAAACACAAGTTTACACATAACAGTTTCTGAGTTAATCCCTAAAGTTTTGTTTGAATAACCTGAATATGTCCAGAAGATATTTATTTGTATTAGCAACTATGTCAATGTGTCTATGAAGTAATAACGAATGTTTTCTTTAAAAACTGTCCCAATATGTCACCTCTTTATTAATTCCTTCCAAAAATGCAAGTTGATAACATTTTTCCCACCTGTTAAAATGATCTCTTTCTTAGGCAATCCGTGGCAGTCAAATATTTTCTGAATCTACTGAAGATGGTGTAATGGTCTTTGGCCGCAGCAAAAGAGATTGTGGAGATGAAGCAGAACTGGGTGGAAGTGTAGACAGAGCTATTCACAGTGGGTTCCCCTTGTCCCCTGCTCTGAGCTGACCTCACCCTAAGGAAGAGTCCTTGGAGACTCCTTGCAGTGTCTGTTGTAGGAATACTGCCAAGGATTTATCCATCTCACTGCTCAGGGTCCCTCTTTTCGCTTAATTATTTAGCACGTTTTTCACTGAGGCTCCTTCTAAGTTCTGGATTCTATTCTAGGATGTACAAACCAGGTCCTTGTGCTCACAGACCTTAAATAATGAAAGAAATACACAATCAGCAAATTATCAAAGAAATGAAAAATTTTCATGTAGTGAATAGTTTTGTTTTTGTTCGTTTTTTTGTTTTTGTTTTTTTTTAAAGGGTGAAGCAATACCACCTTGGAGATAGGGGGCGGAGAGACAGCTTTCAACTGGGCAGACAGAAGCAGCTTCTATCTGGAATGATACGCTGAGCTGAGGCCTGGATGACAAGAATGAGTTGAACATGCAACAATTTGAGCAAAGGGCATTCTGGGAAACACACATTGCACAAAGGTCTTGAGTCAGGAATGACCCTGGTGTGTTCAAGGAGCAAAGTGGAAACCAGTTTGCTAGTTGCTGAAGACTGAAAGTCTGGGAAGGACTTGTGCATCAGGGTTTCTAGATGGAGGGAGAAGCTGCTAGAGCTCAGAAACACACTTGGGCTGCTCAGACGTATTCATCTTATGGACCCCGTGACCTGGATATCTGAACTCATTTAAATCCCTTTCTTATCCACTGCTCAAAAGCTTAGGCCCAGATCTGTGACCTTTGGTAAGTGTCTAGGAGCCTGTGTTTTGTATTAACTACGTTCCCAGTGCCATCTTGCACCCAACCCCGTGTGTCCTTTTTCTTTCTCTCTCTTTTTTTTTTTTTAAAAGATTTTATTTATTTATTTGACAGAGATCACAAGTAGGCAGAGAAGCAGGCAGAGAGAGATAGGAGGAAGCAGACTCTCTGCTGAGCAGAGAGCCCGATGCGGGGCTCAATCCCAGGACCCTGGGATCATGACCTGAGCCGAAGGCAGAGGCTTTAACCCACTGGGCCACCCAGGCACCCCTTCTTTCTCTTTTTTAACACTACTTTATTGTACCTAGTTCTGGTTTATGTTATCTTTCAGGTAAGTCACTTCAAATCCATTTGTGGATGAAGGTGGGTGTGCAGTACATTCATTCATAAACACAAGTCGGGGGATGGGGTTAGTGATGTCTCCTTCATGGGGTCTTCAGAGCAGCATAGATTTTTCTTATCCAGCTGAACTCAGAAGCTGCCTCCTCTGTCTATGACTTCTGGCATCTTGGGTTTTCACTTGTGGGTGTGGGTTTGCAGTATTTATGTTCTGTAAAGTCATGAACACTGAACTGAGGAATATGAAATCGTTGCTCCAGGGGAGATACAAGGTGAGGTTATAGGAACATCTGGTCACAACTTCTTTTTATCAACCAATCAATACATACCTCTGTTTTATGTGAGTTTCCATTTAAAAATACCTCATTTGGTATATATTATTATTATTATTTTTAAAAGTTTTATTTACTTATTTGACACAGAGAGAGAGAGAGATCACAAGTAGGTAGGGAGGCAGGCAGAGAGAGAGGGGGAGGTAGGCTCCCTGCTGAGCAGAGAGCCTGATGTGTGTCTCGATCCCAGAACCCTGAGATCATGACCTGAGTTGAAGGCAGATGCTTAACCCACTGAGCCACCCAGGTGCCCCTTATTTGGTATATATTATTGATTTGTTAACGTGGAGTTCATGGCTAACAGCCCTAGAAGTCTTGCTGAGTAAAGCTTATCTAACACATGTATTTTCTTTGTGAGGCATAGCACAGCCTTCCTGTGCTGAAGAATACAGACAGCACTTCAGCATTATGCTTGGAGACCCTTGAAACAATGAAACCATTGACAAAAAGCGCAAAAAAGTGAAAATGTGGCAGTAAGTAGACTGCAGAAAGGACACTTGCTTGCGGTGCAGGAGTTGAAACACGAAGGCAGAGTATTGGTTTGTTCAACCTCAGCTGGGAACATGTATGTCCAGATGCCCGTTTTCCTCCATTCCTCAAGAGTTTGCAAATGTTTGGAACAGTGTCGCTGCTGGTATGGATTTTTGGATTACAAATACATTTTAGCAAGTAGGCAATTCTGCAAATACAGAACCTGTGAATAATAATTGACCGTATTTAAAAAAAAAAAAAAAAAGCTTGTTACTTTTGATGTAGACCAGGGTAATCCCAGTATTGTGATGCATCTTAGCAAGTCTAAGAGCTCTTTATTCAAGTCCTGGTACGGAGATTATTTTTATGCTCCTGGGAACATTTGGCAGTTGACTTAGAAAACCTGTTTCTCAATGGTTTTTCCTAAGGAAGTTCAGGAACCAGAAGTTATGATCCAAGTGGTCTGTTGGGTAAAAAATTCCTTGAAGTACTGTGGTCAAGAGGAGAGTAAAAAATTCCAGCCTCTTACATAAAGAGGCTCTTACTCTCCTGAGATCTGGACCTCCCAGGCAGCTGGCCTCAAGATGGTTGACCAGAGGGAGCAGAGGGGCAGGAAGCAAGAATGGGGCTTTCCGGATTGTTTCCTCATCTTGATCTTCCCGTGGCCCGTGTTTGTGGTTTCTACCACCTTCCTAGGTATCAGTCTCAGTTCTTCAATCATTCTTGCCCCCTTCCCTCAGCCCAACTGACAGCTAAGTTCTACCTGTTATTTCCCTTGAATCTGGGTCCTGTTTTCCATGAACACAAACACCACCTTACTCCATGCTTCATTACTGTTCTCCAAGCCTGTTGGCATCTCTGCTTAAAGTTTTTCTCCACCTTGGGCCTCAACTCGCTCTAAGCCAAATTCTTCCTAGAAGAAGCCCTTACTCAAAAACCTTCTGTGACTCTAAATCTACCGATTTAAACTGACATAAACTTCTTGACTTCAAACTCATTTTTTAAAGATTTATTTATTTATTTGAGAGAGAGAGAGAGAGAGAGAATGAAGGAGAGCACACAAGCATGGGGAGAGAGAGAGGGAGAGGTAGAGAATCTCAGGTAGGCTCCGATTCCCACTGAGTACAGAGCCTGATTCGGGGCTCGATCTCATCTGACCCGAAATCAAGAGTTGGCTGCTTAACCAACTGCACCCAGGAGTCCTGACCTCAAACTCATCTACCCCCATTCATATTTTCCCCAAAGTTATTCCAGATGCTTTTTCTAGTCTTGCCTGTCACAGCTCCTTTACATGTATTCATGTACACCAAGCAGACTGTCTTGCTATTTTCAAAACATAACTAAAATTTCCAACCCCCAAACCATTATTTGTCTTGTACTTTTTACCATATATACTTTCTTTTTATATCTACTATTTAAAATTATGCACAGGATTAATGGCATGTTTTTCTAATTTTCTCCAAATGGATACAGTTTTGTGCTCCCAAACTTCTTCGGCATTTTACTTTTGTCTCTAGTGAAGCTTTACATGTTTGTTTCATACCAATTATTTTTCTCTAAATTTTTTTTACTGTTAGACCTTTTATAAGGACATAAAACTACCTGTTCCCTATAATCCTTAAAGGAGACCTTGCACAGAATAGGTTCTCAATAAATACTTATGGAACCTGAAGACTTTTCTTAACTATTCTATGGTAATAAGGTAACCACCTCTCTAAGAAGGAAAGGAGAAAGAGAGGAAGGAATGCCACCCTTGTTTGTACCTGGGCCACCTCGAAAAGTACAAGATGGGTTGAGATAAAATTGGGGGATGTACTCCAAATCCCAGATATCTAAGAAGCCACAGACCAGTCTTTTTTTTTTTCTTCAAGATTTTATTTATTTATTTGACAAACAGAGATCACAAGTCAGCAGAGAGGCAGGCAGAGAGAGGGGGAAGCAGGCTCCCTGCTGAGCAGAGATCCCGGTGTGGGGCTCGATCCCAGCATCCTGAGATCATGACCCGAGCCGAAGGCAGAGGCTTAATCCACTGAGTCATGCAGGTGCCCCAGCCACAGACCAGTCTTAAGTCTGTCAAGTATCAAAAAAACCCCTGGAAGTCTCAGGAATCTCCTTCAAAAGTTACATAGAACAGCTGTGAGTATTTCTGAGTGTTGTGACCTAGAGAGGCCCTTGGCTCAGTGCTGAGTCTAGGTGTGGCAAAGCTACCTCAGGCTGACCACAGGCTCTGGGCATCTCTAGTCCTTGGCTGAACAAGACTTTGAGGTTTCAGGAAGATACACAGGCCAGGGACCTTGCCATATGGTGGCAACCAACCTGCTCTTCCCTGTCCAAACTGTCATCTAAAAAAAAAAGAAGAAGAAGTAAGTACTTAGAGTGGCTATGTGATTGGGGTGAGGCACCGGAGATTCACCTGTGGGTTCTTTCAAGGATAGTGAATGAAGATGAAGGCCAGAGATGATTCTACAGGCAGTAAAAGAGCATACCTGTTTTATTTCAAAATAACTGTCTTTCTCTAAGTCAACCTAAGCCACAGGTGTCTCCAGTCACTTCCTCCATACATATTTACTGAGTGCCTCTTGGGTTCCAGGCACTTTCCCAGGCACTGGGACATACCATTGCACATCACAGTCTTACCCCTCTATGACAATCAGGCCCATCTGCCTGTGGTGATCACAGGCTGTCATTGTTGCCTACTGCCCTGAACTCGGTGATTCCTTTTTGAATATAAGACGGTCCTACTCAATGAACTGCCCAGGACTTCATGATGCAGGGGCTGGCTGAAAGTGGAGAAAGAACTTGGATATCAGCTCTTGACTGGTACAATAAATACTCTACTGTCTAAATATTTGATCAAGCAGCTGCACGCCCAAGTAGCTAACTCCACAATGGCAGCCCACGGTGAGCCTTCTTTGCAGACTTTCTATAAGCCTATGTGTATATATTTTTTCTTTTGAGAGAGAGAGAGAGAGAATGCGCTTGTGAGCAGGGGTGGCCGGACAAAGGGAAAGAGAGAGAGAATCTTAAGCAGACTCCACACCCAGCTCACAGCCCAAGGCAGGGTTTGATCTCACGACCCTGAAATCAAGCATTGGATGCTTAACTGACTGAGCCACCCAGGCACCCCATACGTGCACATTTTTCAAGTTATCACCTCTTTCCCCAACACCCTCCCCTCAAAAAAATTTTTTTAAAAAGTAAAGGGTATATTTCTTCCTCACTCTTTTGTTTTTTATGCTTCTCCTCACATCTGGCTTCTCCACAACTGGCAGCAGAAACGCTGACCTGTCATGAGAAAGGCGTTCTGGGGGACACGTGGCCCAGGCAGCAGCAGCAACAGCAGCAGGAAGTACAGGAAATCTCATGAGACAGTCTGTTCTTGGACGCTTGCCAGCCTTCTTCTGCTGTCTCATGAGGGAAAGAGAAGCACTCAAGTTCCAGGAGACGTCACTGGAACAGAGTCCCAATTCTCAGCAGTTTGAGGTTCACCCGTAATGGACAATAGGACCGCAGGACACAACTGTGAGGCTCCAGCCACAGCCGGTGGCCGTGGTGCTGTGTGTTGAGATACTTTTTACTCTAATGGCTCCGCGCACCCAGAGAGCCCAAGAGTTAATACTGGCGGTGAAAGGCATCGGCCAGGCTTTCTCTGCTCGCGCTGTAATGTGCTGGCTCATGGTAAGATGTTGCTATGGAAGCCTGGGGAGGTCACATGAGAGGGGAGGGCTAGTGGTCTGTTTTCGTGAGGCAGCAAGGGAGCTTCTAGTTCTAAAGGGAAAAGGGAAAAGTCTGGGTCCTAGACCGGAGCTGACTTCTCTGGAAGGTTCAGGGTGGGGCTCCATGGCAGCTCGTGTGCGCTTTGACTGTTTAGTGAGCTAACATGCACAATGTGAGCTCTGGGATGAAGACATTGGCTCCAAGTGAACAGCCTTCCAAAAGTTTCATCACTTAGAGAGGAAGGGAGGAAAGAAGAAGAAAAGAAGAAGGAAGGAAGGAAGAGACTGATGGATGGAGGGAGGTGGAGGGAGAGAGAGAGGGAGGGAAGAAAGAGAGAAAGAAAAAGAGAAAGAGAGAGAAACTTTTTCTGTCCCATCTTTGGCAAGTGTTGTTTCCTGATGCAGTGAGCCCCATTCTTAGAAATGGCTGGGCTTTGCTGCCAGGGTTTGCCGAAAGCACCGTGTTAAAGCCAACACAGAAAGACTGGCCCCAGGCCCAATGTTCTGACCTATCTAAATCGACCCAGGCACGTGTCCAATGACAGCACCCTTTCTTGTTGTTTTCGGCCACCTCTGGTCCTCTGATCCACACCTTGAGAGCTGGGAATTCTGGGAGGTTCTGGTTCTGTCTGACGTAACATCAAAAACACTGGGTCAGGCACATCCCCTCCCTTAGAAAAGGCATCTAATGAACCCCGTGGATGACTTCTTCAAGCAAGACTGGCGGCTCGGTCTGATTTGGAGGAACAATGAGAAACAGACTAAAATAAGGCCAGACACCAGATATGGGCCCTGGACCGCCATCACTCATCGGAGCCTGGCATTCCAAAAAAGCCTCTGCTACTTCTCTTGCCTGAAGGGGACCTCCTCCCTAGCTGAGAATGTGAAGAGTAGTGCTGGGTATTGCCAGAGGTTTGGTGGATGACAGCCTGGAATGGGACCTGCCTGACAGAAGACTGGGATTGGGGCCCCAACATCGTGGTCCGTTGAGGTTCACCATCTGACTTGCCTCCTGGTGTGCTAATAAGGTCCCCCGGAAGCAGGTAGCAGGATTGAGAGCATTCCTGGGCTGCTGACGATTTGCATGGAAGGTATTAAATAATTGAATTATAAAATGCAATTGCAGATACGTATGCTCAAAACAATTTTGTCTTTCTAAAGGAAGCTCAGGTATTACTTTAAATGGATTTCCTCCTCCTCCCCACAGCCTACAGCTACCTTGGTGATTTGAGCCACTCTGCCCACTCTTTCTCAACCTACAATCCAATTCTAATGGTGAGAATTTCTGGAAGAGATGACTAATGCAGATAAAAAAATTAAAGATGTATTTAAAAAAAAAACAACAACAAAAAAAAACCGTTTCCGAAGCCTGGGAGTATCTTGGTAAGAGGGCTGCTCACATTCTCCTGGGCAGGGGTGGGAGATGCAAGGTTTTTGTCACTACTGCTCCTGCGCAAATGCTAAATCTGTACTCTCTCCACTGCCACCACCACCGAAAACAACGACAACAATAAAACACTCCAGAAACCTTGCCACGCAGATTGCTTTTGGGCCGAACAGACAGATGTCTTTTAATTAGCATCTGTTAACCCTAGGGCTATTATTAAAAGTTGCTTTTTTTTGGTTTTATGGTAAAAGTGTCTTGTAAGTAATATCATAATCATAAAGATGTCCGAATAAAGTAAACATTTCAAGTCCCTGCCCATGGCCAATATATTTCTGAATAACAACAGAGTAGCAGTATTTCCACCTCAGTAATGTTGGCATCGTACAGTTCCTCCACCTGCCTTGTTTTATCTGATCCTTTGGAGTGGGTGAAGTAAACCGGCCTGATTTTACAGCGTGGTCCTCACTTTACAGCGTGGAAGAGTGGCAGACAGGGAGGCGCGTCTCCCTAACCCCCACTGAGGAAGGGACCGGTTGAGGGATGTGTGGTAGGTCAGTACGCAGCCTCGCATCAGCTCCTGTAGGGTTACCTCAGTGGCCAAGAGCTGCCTCCCCCAAGTCATGCCCTTCTCAAGGGCAACCGAGTCCCGAGGAGGGATAGGAAGGCCCAGCATTTCCGCCCACCGCAGGATCACTGTGATGGGCAACACTCACTCCAGAGCGCCTCACCAGGTGAGCCCAGGCTCTGGCACATCTGCATCACCATGGAAGCAGAACGCCTGAGCGTGTGAGACCAAGTCCTCATGAGTCCATAACTGTTCACCTTGAGCTGGTCCCTGGCACTGCACCAAGTAATAAGCTCAGGTGGGGCCAGTAATGATTCTTTAGAGAATCAAAGGGGTCCATCTGGGATTGAGCAAAGTGGGAATAGAGAGCACAGACAGGCTGCAGAGCAGAGAGCTCGGACCCCGGTGGCACCTCCCACTCTTGGGTCAGTGGCCCTCCCTCAGCTCACATTCCTGGTCATGTGGGTGGTTCTCCACAACATGCCCAAGGAGGGTCAAGAAGCACAAGCATGCTTTAAAGAAGGATTGGCATGGTGTTTGTGGGCACGTGCATGTTGGTGACAGCTGCACTACGGTCTCACGCAGGCCCGGCACTGAAGAAGAAGGGCCGAGATAAAATTCTGCTGACGAGCAGAGCTTGGAGCCGTGCACAAGGCCATCTACACGGTCTGAGAAGAGAAGGGGTCTGAGGTTAGGATACATATGGGCTCACCTACTGGGGTCTAATTTTCACAGGAGTGATCTCTGATGTTTCACCCTTTGGAGAGTGAGGGAGATTTTATTCTCCTTCCCTTGGGGGAGGCTCCTTTTTTTTTTTTTTTTTTAAGATTTTATTTATTTATTTGAGAGAAGAATGAGCAAGCAGAGGGAAAAGGAGAAGCAGTGTCCCCGCTGAGCAGGAAACCTGATGCAGGGCTCGATCCCAGGATGCTGGGATCATGATCTGAGCCAAAGGCAGATGCTTAACCAGCTGAGCCACCCAGGTGTCCTTTTACCTAAGGACTGACCTGGCTTCTCTCTGGGGTCCCTCCCTCAGCTCAGAGGGTCCCCCATTCATTTAGGAGGCCTTGTGTCCTTTCGGGAAGTTGACGGTTCAGGATGACAGAGAGTACATGGCACGCATAGAGAACATATCAAAACCTAATAGCTTTTGAAACTTTATCCCCAGCTCTGGGTTATGGCCCCTCCTGGCACAGACTTCTGAGAAACCTGAACAAGGCCGTGTGATTTTTCTGGACTGGACTTAGCTAATAATAATACAGATCTAAAGTAAATATACATAGGCATATGTGGAAAGTACACTGAAATTCGCATTTATAGCAACATAGTCTAGTTTTGGGCAGGGGAGAGAAGGAGAGTCCTTGATTCTCTACTTAATTGGTGGCTAAGTTAAGCATTCCAGTTCACAGAATTTATTGATACTGCAGTTTATCCGCAATTAGGTAGGGGAGAATGAAAAACCATGCTGATACCTTTCAAGAAACTTAAACAACAAGGGTCATTTCTTTATCATGGAAAGAAAGACTGGCCTAAAGAAACCTTGCCACTTTTGCTCCTGATTCTGTAGCTACCTCAAAATCCTCAAGGCCTCAGGAAAACTGAGTCAAAAATGGCTGAGAGGCCCAGAGGGTAATGCTCTTGTTGCCAAAAATCCTTGCAAAATTAAACTGGTACATCCACAGGCAAGAATAATGATGACAATCATAGTAATCCCATTTAAAATAATCAAGTAAAACTGTTATCTGTGGTTTTAAACCTTTCCTTTTGATAAGAAATACTTGGGGAGTTCTAAAAAATATGTAAACACCTGGGCTCTGTTTTCTGAGACTGAGATCAGTAGTTCTGGGGAGAGAGCTAGCATCTGCCTTTTTAAAAGAGCTCCCAGGAGGTCTAATGCATAGCCTTGGTAGGGAACCACTGAACTAGACCTTGACTTAGTACCCGGTAATTGCTATCCCCACAGAAGAACACGCACTTGGCAGGAGGGAGCCTAAAGAGTTCTAAAGCCATCATCAAAAAGTGCTCTAGAGAAATCAGGTAAACCAAAGCCTATTTTTAGTGATAACCCCTGAGTCTCTATATTCAACAAAGATCCTGTGAGCCTTTCAAAACACAATATCATAAAAAAGAAATCTACATTTCAGGGATTCATACCAAATTAATCATTAATAATTAGACTATAAAATGCAAGGTTATTGTTTTACAATGTTTCTGATTTGAATTCCATAAAGGGAAGGGAGGGCAAATTCCCTATTGGGTGTGCTAATTATTATTTAAAAAAAAAAAATCTCCTGTGCTGTTGCAACTGTCCCAGAGGATTCCTAGGACGGCCCAGGCTGCCTGTGGACAGAAAGCAATAGTGGCAGCTCAGTATGGGGAGAAGCATTAGCCCGGAAGCCAGGCGATTTGGACCTTTGCCCTGTTTCTGACACTGAGTTAGTGAGCTCATTAACTGAGATTCTTTTGCATCTATAAAATGGAGATAATAATGATTATTTAAATAGCTGGAAAGGTAGTTGTGAGGCTAACTCAGATAAAAGCACTTTATAAAGAGTTGAGCATTTATATGTAGTATGATTGTTATTCACTATGAGTTTTGTTATTCCATTATCATCCATTCACACACAACTGGACCCCGTTGAGTCTTAGTTTTGTGCAAAAGACCAATTTGGGAAATTACTCTTTTTTATTATAATCTCCATTACTAAAGTCTTTATTTTTATTTTGATTATCATCCTATCTCAGGAGCAAACACAAAAACAAAGAACCAAAAGGAGTGTCAACTAGGTGACCCCAGGAAAATGGCCCTGAAAGACAAAATTATTGTAAAGGGTCCTTCTCACCTACATTATCCAACAGTACTTTTTGGACTCCCTTCAAGGCCCAAGGCAGAGCCAGTGACTTTGGGACGCACGATCCCAACAGCAGAACTGTCCTCAGAGGGCTGTTGTTAGCAGGCGATGAGATAGTGAATACGACTTTGTGAACTGTGATGCGTCAGGCACGTGTGGTGATGATGTTGTTAGTGGTCGTCATAAGACGACAGTGTTAATGACAGTGATACAGACCAACCGATCAGCCTTGAATACATAGGTAAGAATAGGAACCACTGGTCCCCACTTAAGTAGGAGATGCTCTGAAGGAGACAGGGCAGTGTCTGGAAAAGGAGTGTAAATTATGAAGTATGAAACCAAGGACTGATTGGTGAGGGAGTCTTGGGGTTCTAGGCCTCTACCCTATCCATTTCAAACCTGGGAAATGCCAAATAACCTGCAGGAAATCTCCACTGGCTTTTCTTCCTCACATGCTCCTTTCTAAATAGTTCGCTTGAAGCTTTGTCATGCATGTCTCTTGTTCATCTCAGTCCCTTTTCCCACACAACCTCAGTGGGTTCCATTCTCTGGACCATAGGATCGGTGTCAATGCTGGTCAAGAGTTGGAGTGCAGAATGGAAGGGGCGTGGTGGTGAGGAAGGCCTACCTACTTGCACCCAGGGATAGCTCATAAATTATGTGTTCTTACAGCCCCTGACTGCTTACCTTCTAATGGCTCAGCTCTCTCAAGATGGCTACATAGAGGTCTCTCCTTTGATGGGGAAGGCAGGCATAGGAAAGCATTATCAAACTACCCCAGGTTCTCAGACCAGGTAGCTACAATTTCATTTTGGTTCGAAGATAAAAAAGACATCATAGAGGAAGAGCAGTGAGGGCACGCCGAAAAATTTCAATAAAAAACCAAACAACTGTGAAAGATGCATAAACCTTCCAAAGATGTTCACTTCCCCCCTGCCCCAGACTGAAGAAGAAAAGTATCATTATCCTGTCATTATAATCCTTCCCCATCTTTTGGGTCTTTCATTCTGGCATTTGAAAACTTCTTTCTCTAACAGGGACTTTTTCCTACGGAGAGCCATCATCCCATTCCTAATTGATACATCTTGGATCAAAACAACCATGTAGAGGACAAACTCTCAGTTCTTCTGGATTGGGGTGGGAGGTCAGAGGTCAAAGACCATCGATCCCTCTCCCCAGCCATGAGCTGTCTCACTGGGTTAGCACAGAGCAGCGAATGGCCGTGAAGTTCTGTCCACTGAGACATGTCAGCCTTGTGGCACTTGGCCAGGGACATAACTGTGCCGGGCCTGCTGGTGACGGCCCCTCTCTGTTAAGGACATGAGATGGTTGTATGGATGCTTACAACTTGCAGTGGGGAATAACACCCCATCTACTTTCATCACAGTCCTTGAAACTCAGTCCTCTAATGACAGGCTTTATCAAAGCATTTTTTGTTTTTTAATCTCCAGAAAATTTCCCCAACTCTATTGAGTTTCGTCTCTCTGGCTCCATCTTGCCCTGTGAGTTCTAGCACTTAGTGTCTGGGACTTCTCTTAGAGCAAACTTTCTCATGAGAGTTTTGGGGTGAAGGAGTAGACATTCTTCGTATTGACTCTTTTTATAGGAAGATTAGGCAAGAGTCCAAGAATGTAAATAGACAAGCCCAAGAGAATGTTTTGTGTGTGAGCAGATCCCAGAGTATTTCTGGCTGCACTGGGTGGGGGATGGAGCTCAACCAGAAACCCGGTGAAGGCTTATTCTCTTCATATCTCCCAGGCTCACTGCAGAATGAAACGATGGCTCCAAAGAGTCTCCCACAGGGTCCGGAAGGCCTCTTGTGGCAGACTGCTGTGGCTCTGTGGCTCCAGGCCTTCCTAGGAGGCCGTGATGGGGAGTGGCACCAGAAATGTCAAAGACAAGCTTTCCTTTTCTTACCGGCACTTGTGAAGGCAAACTGAGAAGTGAGGTGAGGGGAAAGGGTTCGTGGGTGGGGTCAGGAAAGTTGAGGGAAAGAGAGAGAATGTAAAAGGTATGTAGAGGTCTTTGGGCCCATTCATAAGAATGCTGCCAGGTGCAGAGAGGGTGTCTGAATGACCCTGCAATGGGCTGATGTGGCCCATTTTTTTATTCTATATCAGAATTTCTAAATCCACACAGTAAGCTTCCATAAGAGAGCACTAGACTTTTGTTGTGCATATTTTTAAAGATATTTTATTTATTTATTTGAGTGAGAGAGTGAGAAGCACAAGCAGGGAGAGGGGCAGAGGGAGAGGAGAAGCAGACTCCCTGCTAAGCAGGGAGAGACTGATGAGGGGCTCTATCCCAGGACCCTGGGATCACGACTTGAGCTGAAAGCGAACGCTTAACTGACTGAGCCACCCAGGCACCTCTGTGTGTATATTTTTTAATGTATGTGTGTTTTTAAGTTAAAAGTGTGCGTGTGCATTTTTTAAATTAAGTTTTAAATTAGCCAGCAAAGTTATACGCACCTTTGCCAGGTCAGAAGATACCTCCTGAGTGTCCTAGAGGACTAAATTAAGCAGGTTTTAGCAATACTGTAATAAAGGTGAATAACTGAAAATGAGTGCTATGACCTTTAGAAAGTTGGGTTCTCTTGTGAGCTTCTGGAACATTCCACAATAAAAGACCACCTGGGCCCTAGCTTCCTAAAAGCCAGTAGATAAAGAAGTTGGGCTGTTTCCCTTTGGATAGACTAAGATTTCATGAAGAAATATAAAACAAAATATAAAAAACTTTGCCTTCCATTTGCTTAGGACAAATTAAAGGTACATGAGCTGAAACAGCAGCAGAGACAATTTCATTTAAAAACAACAACAGCAACAACAACAAAAACACAACAACTCACTGATGCAAAAAAAAAAAAAAAAAAAAAAAAAAAATTTGTGTCCTCTTGCCCTGGTAGCTGGATCTAGGCTCTGTGGGTCAACTAGTGTTGAACAGGAAAAGCGTCTGACCACAAAGGCATGGTAGTTAGGTAGTTAGGTAAATAGGCTGAATGCCATGAGAACCAGCCAATGTTCTGCTTCCATGAAGCTACCCTTCATAGTGGTCTGAGCACAGTGTTCTGGACACATCAAGCATGGTCATGTTTTCTGAGTAGGCTGTCCAGAGGCCCACACTCTCCTCTCCCCACTATCGGCCAACAATGCCACCTTTGCCCCTGTGCCTGTATGACTTACACCAAGTCCTCCCAGCCCTTCCTGCAGGGGGATCACGGCTTTAGCCTGTAGTATGCCCCCATCGATGCCACCTGGTTCCTCCAAACGAGGCCCTTCCTGGTGAGCTGGGCGCAACGGCACCGGGCTGGTGGAGTCCAAGTTAAGAAGCCGTGTGAGCTGCAGCCTGGGGAGAAGTGTAGTGTGGTGGGGACCCTCTTCAAGGCCATGCCGCTCCAGGCACCCATCCTCTGGGAGATCAGCGAAGAGCACAGCCTGCTCCCCCAGCCCCTGGGAGCAAATATAGCCACCCAGAGGATGAGCTGCTCTTGGAAGATGCATTGCAGTGCATCAGACTGGAAGCCACCTTGACGCGTGCAAGCTGGTCACAGGGACAGTCCTGGCCGTGCTCAGCTCTGTGAGAGATGGGGGAAGTTTCTGGTGGAAGACCTCTTGCTTTGCAGAGCTTGCACCTCAGAAGACTGCATCCCATCCTAACACAGGTTTGTGCTGCTGGTGTCGGGCTCGGGCCTGAGGGGACATGGAGGCGAGAGCGTGGTGACAGGGCAACTGGGGGACGAGGGCAACAGTGCAGTGCTGCCCTCATGTCCTGGGTCATCCTTGTTGGCGTCCTCCTGAGCCACAACCCCCCCCAGAGCAGAGATTCCATTAATAAGGCCATGTACTTAACCAAGCAAACCCAGGCAGCCAGCGTGGAGGCGGTCAAAATGCTGGATGAGATCCCCCTGCAGCTGAGCACCTTGGTACCCAGGGACCTGATGCCAGGCAAATCTGACCCAACCAACTACACGCTCCCCCAGCAACCCCTGTACACCCAGCATGTTCCCACTGGCCACTCCCTACTCTGCCCTCCAGCTGGTCCCCAATCCTTACCAAGTCGATGGAGTCAGATTGGAGTCAGATTCCTAACGACATCAGGACAGAACGGGAGTGACATTTTCCAGTGCAGCAGCACAGAGGATCACTGGGAGATCCTGGAGTGGACCCTGTCTAGGGGTCACATCAGTCCCACAGCTGCTGACACGAGGTTGTTACCCCTTCTACAAAACCGACACTTTCATCTTTCTGGAGTGCCCTTATGGCTACTTTTGTGGGAACAACCACCCCCCTCCGCCCCGCCTCCTTCCCTGGCCCTCTTTGGCTGTAAAAATCTTTGGAGGCCCAGAGGACTAGAGGGTTCTGTTGGTGGCCGACCCAGACTTCAGCTCCAGCCCCACGCAGACCGCGTTCATTTCTGCAGAGCCTGACCTGCCAGGCCATCAGCTTCTCAGGCTTCACGGCAGAGAAGAAGGACCTGGGGGGCCTGGGTTTGGGCCCCTGACTCACAGAGACCCCAGGCCATCTGTTCCCTGCAATGTTGGCTCTGCAGCAGCATTTGCTTTACAATAAAAAAAGGGGTGGGTGGGTGAAAAAGGGGTGGGTCGGTGCGAGGCAGGCGTGGCGCCAGTCCGGGTGGCAGCTGAGGCGGAGGCCGAGGAGGAGGCAGAAGGCCAACAGCCAGGTCAGACAGCCCAGGGACCCACGCCCCAGTGGAATGCAGATGCCACAGGGCACCCCGCCGCCACCGCACACGCCCCGCAGGAGCTGCTGGCCCGAGACTCGGTGCAGGGAGAGCTCATTCCCGAGAAGAAGGGTCTGTTCCTGAAGCAGGTGGAATATGAGGCTTCCAGGCAGCCCTTCAAGGCCTCCGGATACAGACCGTACAAGGACTTCGCGGTTTTCCGAGACGCTGCTGCAGAGGCTCCCCTACCGCGGGGTGCAGGCCCTTCCGCCCACGTCCTGGAGGCCAGCGCCGAGCCCTGAGGTGCTTCATTGAGCGGGTGGCCCGGCCCCCCTGTTCTCAGAGGCTGTGGCCCTCGGGCTGTTCCCGTCCTTCCGTGGCCCTGCTGTGCAGAGCAAGTTAAAGGAATCAGCTCAGGGTGCTGGGGATGAACTCGGGATCTGCAAGGCGGCTCCTGGGCCGCGGGCTTCCTCCCAGCCCACGTCGGGGCGCCGTCTGCGTGAGCGCGGACTCGTGAGGAACATCTACCACAGCTTCCACAGGCTTCGCGATCTGGCGGAGCAGATTGCTTCGAGCGCCCTCGACAGTCGCTGACCTTCTCGTGTTGGGGAAGGAGCTGATTGCTTTGGAGTCCGACCGGACCCCGCTCCCCTCCTGGGCCACTCTGAACGGCAGCGCACGGGGTCCCTTCAGGCGGCGCTGAGAGGCCTGTCATGGAACCTGGCTGCTTGCCCGACGGCTGCCCAGCAGGACAAACAGGAAGAGAGTGAGGGGGTGAAAAAGAAGCTCTTGGATTTGCTCCAGTCCTCTGAAGACCAGCGCGCCGGACACAGGACAGCCCGCTGCGGACGCAGGTGATGAGCTGTGAGCCCAGCGGAACGGGGAGAGTGGTCCAGAGGATGCGTCTTGGGGGCCTTGTCTCCCTGTGCTGCCTGCACCAGGAGACCAGCTGGTCCACGCCTCCCTGCCCCTCACTCCCACATTCTCCTGCCTTTGTCACCTCTCAGATCCAAGGGCACAAGGAGATGAACAAGGCGGGGAAGGACTTGAAGCCCAAGCTTAGCCGCCTCTTCATTGGACCCAACTCCTGCTTCTCCCTCTCCCACTCCCCCCCTGCTGGTGTCCCTCTCTCGCTGTGTCCCTCTGTCAAATAAATAAATAAAATCTTAAAAAAACACAACAAACCAAAAGCAGCTTCCCAAGGTGTCCTCCTACACAGAACCCCTGCCCCCCATCCCCAAGTTCCATTTGACTCAAGGCATCTGAGATCTTCCTCAAAGTCCTGGGCACCAAGAAGACACTTCCTGCCCAGAGACAGCAGAAGCCCTTAACACCCTCCACATATGTGAAGAATGTCAGGAGCCCATCATGCCTCCTCGGCTGGGACTTGGGAAAAGTAGGTCTGCCCCCAACTCTCTTGTTCACTGGCTGTGAAACCAGGGCAAATAGTGTAACATCTCTGGGCCCCCATTTCATCACCTGTGTCATGAGGGATTTTGACAGGATAATCTCTTAGCTCCTTCACAGCCCTGCTTGCGTCATTCCATCGGAACCTGCGCTTTCCCCGGGATGAGGTGACTGTGGGCCCCCACGGTGACATCCACAGGAGTCAGTGCCGTTTCACTGGCTCCTGCCCCTCTTCCCCTCTGGGAGATCTCTTCTCTCTCACTTATTTCTGGGAGTCCACAGGGATCTTGCACGTGCTCATGTCTGCCATGTGCTTCCTCTTCTGCCACATATCCTCCCGAATGTTCACTGCCTGAGAAGCCACTTGGGGACCCTTCCACCCCACAGCCGTCAGCATCCTCCCGACAGTGCTGATGTCCATGTCAGCACTGCACTCTGTCCCCAAAGCTGCATAGACCAATGAATTGCTACCGTCTCCAAAGACTTCAGTATTTCAGCCTGCAGTGCCATAGTATGAGCACAGAAGCAGACACAATGGTCCCCCTTCCCACTTCCAGTTACCTTTCCTTTCTCTGACATCAGAATTATGCTCTGTACATCTCTTCCAGCTTTGAGGACTGCTGTGCTAGTTTGAGCTTGCAGCTTCTCTTCCCCTGGGGCCAAGGGACGGAGCTGCTGCCGTCCAAGATGCCCACTCCCACTCCTGCCACCTAAATCCCTTCCAATGGGACTCTTGCTCACCTTTCTGTCACACACACCCAGACAGGTCTGAATCTCTGACATGGGGATTCCTGAGGTTGAAATGGGGGATCCTGATATACTATTTAAAGAAAAAAAAAAAAAGAAACAGAAATCCCAGGAATCTTGAAGCTATTCATCTTGAAGACTATTCATGGAAGCAGGGAAATTAAACACAGCATCCTTGAATATACACAGTCCACACCTAAGCTTGGGCTATTGTTTCCTTCATAATGACAACGTGCCTCTGGGAGTTGGAGAACGGGCCCTCACTACTGCTTGGTACAATCATGTACTGCTGGGTCAGGTATCAGGAGGAAATGAGAACAAAGCTATATTGTCAGGAAGCCTGAAGGCTGACCCAAACAAAGCAGAGCTCCAGAAAACTATTGTGGAAAATATTTCCTCCATGGCTGCCTGTGGTTGTTCAACCCAATCCTTAGACTGGACTGGAAGAGGAAAACTACTTATCCTTTAGCAGAGAAGCCTACACGTTGCTATCCCTTTAAAGAGAAAAACATAAAGAGAAAAAAAAGGATAGTGGTACGACACACAACTCATGTGAAACCCGCTCTTCTGCCTCCACTCTCTGCTCGCTCCTCGAGGTCGCTTTCCAGGAGAAAACATCCATTTAAACACACACCTTCCTTTTGAGGAGCTCCTACCTGCTCACCTGCTCATGTATTACCTGGGGAGTCAATGAGGGTAGGAAATCCCAGACGCAGAAAGGGGGCCCAAGACAGTGAACTGAGAATCTTTAGTAGTGAATGGTTGGGCTGGAAAAATTGGAAGTCAAAGTGGAATCCAAAATGTGTTCTGACATTAATGAGATCACTTAGTCATTCTGCTTCTTTTGACCATCGCATGGGTATCTCAAAGTAGATTTTTGCAAATGACACTACAGACAAAGGGCTGATATCCAAGATCTATAAAGAACTTTTCAAACTCAACACCCTAAAAACAAATAATCAAGTCAAAAAATGGACAGAAGACATGAACAGACATTTATCCGAAGAAGACATACAAATGGCTAACAGACACATAAAACATGTTCATCATCATTAGCCATCAGGGAAATTCAAGTCACAACCACATTGAGATAACACCTTAGACCAGTTAGAATGGCAAAAATTGACAAGGCAGGAAACAACAAATGTTGGAGAGGATGTGGAGAAAGGGGAACCCTCTTACACTGTTGGTGGGAATGCAAACTGGTGCAGCCACTTTGGAAAAGTGTAGAAGTTCCTCAAAAAATTAAAAATAGAGTTCCTCCCTGACCCAGCAATTGCACTACTGGGTATTTACCCCAAACAGACAAATGTAGTGAAAAAAAGGGCCATATGCACCCCAATGTTCATAGCAGCAATGTCCACAATAGACAAACTGTGGAAGGAGCAGAGATGCCCTTCAACAGACGAATGGATAAAGAAGATGTGGTCCATATATAGAATGGAATATTACTCAGCCATCAGAAAGGATGAGTACCCATCTTTTTGCATTAGCATAGATGGGACTGGAGGAGATTATGCTGAGTCAAATAAATCAAGCAGAAAAAGCAATTATCATATGGTTTCACTTATTTGTGGAACATAAGGAATAGCATTGAGGAAATTAGAAGTAAGGGAAAAATGAAGGGGGGGAAATTGGAGTGGGAGATGAACCATGAGAGACTATGGAGTCTGAGAAACAAACTGAGGATTTCAGAAGGGAGTGGGGGGAGCCTGGTGTTGGATATTAAGGAGGGCACATATACCACGGAGCACTGGGTGTTACACACAAACAATGAATCCTGGAACACTACATCAAAAACTAATGATGTACTATATGGTGACTAACATAAGATAATAAAAAAACAAAATAAAATAATGCCCCACTAGAGGACATGCAGTTGTGTGTTTAAGCCACAGTTTGAATAAGATCAAATTTCTCTAGAATCTACCAGAGACTTCCTGGTTGGATTTTTTTGTGATATTAGTAAATCAAATCCTTTTCTGAGAGTGGGAGAAGCTGTAGAGAAACCCTGCAAAGGTAAAAAGTGAAGGTGAATCTAAACAAGGAATGAGATAAAGGGGAGAGTATTTCTACTAATGAGCTGCTTAATTCATACATTTTCCCATCCATTTATTCAACACATATTCATGGAACCCCTACTATGTGCCAAACACTGTAGCATTAGGGAGGTATCAGGAAACAATATAGAAAAGGTTGCTGCTGTTTTGGAGCCTGTAGCTTGGTAAGGGAGACAGACTAATAGGACAAAAATAAATTATGTAACTGTAATTGTGGTAAGAGTTAGGAAGGAGAACAGGGTGCTATGAAAGCAAATAGCACGGGTGGTGATGGGTCAGAAAAATTTCCATGAGGAAAGCTGAGCCCTGAAGGATTAGCCAGATGAAGGGGAGGGGAGGTTGGGGAAATGATCTAAGCAGGAAATAATAGCACAAGTGAAGGGAGAGGCAGGTGAAAAATAAGTCTCAAAAAAACCCACAAGAAACAAAAACCAAAACAACAACAACAAAAAAACCCCTGAAGCTATCCATAAAGAGCAAACAAGCAAACCCCAACAAAGAAAGGGTAAAACAAAATGGAGCCAAACCACAGTGGGGCAAAAACCTGCTCCCGAAAGGTGCCAGCTGTGGTAAGGGAGTTGGGCAGGGCCCCTTCCACCCATCCTGGCCTCTGTCCCCCTTACACTGATAGCAAAAGGCCTTGTGTAGAAGCCCATGGTCAAATCCTTCACTACCACATCCCCAAGACATTATCCTTAGCCAGATGGGGCCCTAAATTCCTTATAAAATTAATATGGTTCTGCAATGACAGAACAGGATACAACGAAAATTACTGAGCACCTCTGGTGTGGCAGGCAATGTCTAGGGTCTTGGTGTGCATTATCTCATCTAACATTCAAATGGCCCCGCGTGGCAGAGGTGTGCACATTTTATACTCCACGGAGGACCTCCAGCCCAGAGAAGCTCGGGAACTAGCTCAGAAAGTTGAAGATGGAGACGAACTGGCTCTAGCTGGTCTGACTCTTGTGTCTGAGCATGCTTCTACTCCGCTCTGTGACCTTAGGAGAACCCATGGAGGTCATCTGGTCCCAGACTGTTATTTTGTAGAGGGGACTTGGAGCTCACAAAGGTTAAGAGACTCAGTAAGGCCTTGAGATTAGTGGCAAAAGCAGGACTAAACCTCTGGCTCCTGCCGCTAATCTGTATATCTTCCCCGTTTCTTACTGTTTTATAAACAAAGCAAAAACACACACTAGTAAATTATGAGGATGCCAAAACGATACAAAATTCATCATCATTTTTCTTGACTTACATACCCTTTTCTTCCCCGAAAACTTCAGGGTTGAAATATGTAGTGGGAACTTCCTTCTGGAGGTGGGGGGAGGGAAGACTACTGAACGGTACATTTTGCAATAAAGCAATGATACTTTGTTTTTGAATTTGGCTGTGTGGATTTTCAACTCTATTAAAACAGACATGCTTGGATTAAACAACTGATCTGGGTTTTTTCCGTTCTTCTATATTCATCTAATAAAATGGAAATTCTTAAATAAAGTATGTTTAACTGATAAGCTGCTCTAATAAAATCTCATATCCAGAATAATATCTCATTATAATAATCCCATACACAGAGTCAGTGAAAGAGTACTGTGGCACGGAAGGTGGAAAATGATAGCCACTCCTCCACCAGAGAGTTCCTCACGGGCTATGACTGAGTATCTTCTAATTAGTACTGACTTCACTCTTCGTGGCCTTGGATTCTGCATTGGGAACTGAAGGGATTCTACTTGATAGACCATATGTACGTTTCCTTTTAGATTTGAACTTCAGTGCGACAATGGGTGTTGGAGGTGTATTCACAACTGGCCCATCCTCTTCCTCTCCTCAGCGGTCCCCAACCATCATTTTCACCTGCCTGTCCCTTAACTTTGATTTCTTGCCCTTGCCTCCTGGGTTTTACAAATATCCAGCGGGGAGAGCTTCTGATATTTTCAATTCCTGGGCCTGAGCGCCCCCTAGACAGACAGAGGTAAACTGTCAGCTCTGGAAGAAAGCAGGGCTCTGGGAAGTTGGCCTCTTGCTGAGGTCAGCACCAAATCCCTGCACTTCCCCGAAATCCTTCCCGATTTGGGCAGGGAGGGAGGCAGGAAGACAAGAGGGAGCTGGTGGCCAGCACGGTCATCAATCAGACGCTGCGGGGCAGGAGCTCTGTGGTCCTGCGGCCCTGGGGGGCGCATTCAGAATGGAAGGGGGTCCTCACCGAGGCCACCCCTGTGGAAATAAGTCAGTGGCCACATGGTGAGCATGTCAGGGCTAAGGAGCAGGCACTGGAAAAAATGGGCTGTTCACCTAAATACATTCACAGAAAATGACCCAGATGTTATTTAAATCATCCTCTTTTCTGTGTTGCTTACCTTATCTTCCTGTGTCTATAAATATTGTGCATGTGTTTCAACAGATTTTATTCTTTTGTATACACCATTTTTGCTGTCTTTTCCATTTCCGACACTGTTTTGTATACATACCTCCTATGCTTATAGCCCACGTGTATGTACGTATATTTGTGGTGTGCCTGTTTCTGTGGGTGTGTCTTTGTGTTTGTGTGCGTGACGCATGTGGTGTGTCTGTTTGTGCCTCCCTGCGTGTGTATGTGGTGTGCCTCTATGGGTGTGTGGGTGCTGTGTGTGTGTGTGTGTGTGTGTGTGTGTTCACCCCTGTGTGGTGGCCTCAGCCTGGTCGATCGAGATCCTGGGCCCCTATCTCAGGCGTTAGCATCTCTGCCAGAAGACGGAGTTCCTGGGTGCCCCCAAGGGCTGGGCTGGGTGCGTAGGGAGAGCGGGGACAGTGCTTCCTGGGGTGGGTGTTGGCAAGCCTGCAGTATCACCGTGCCTGGCCCTGTGGCCAACTGCGTCTGCAGAGGGTGAGTGTCTGTGGTTATCAGCAGAGACAGGACACTCAGGAAGCCACTATCACACGCACCAGAGTGCTTGAATCCAAGGGGCTGTGTTCTTTCTCTAAGATCCTATTTTCATTCTCTGTTAAAAAAAAAAAAAAGGGAAAAAGAAAAAGAAAAAGAAAACGTCTCTTGGGTGAATCAGTTCGTCCTTCTCATTAGCCCCGTCCATATCCACATCCCGCGGTCCTCTTCCAGAAGCAGGAAGGGACCATGTATACCCTATCCACCAAACAGCTTTTCCCCAATATCCTGGCCCCAGTCCCCTTCTGGACTTGTCCGCACAGGTCCGCCTCACCCCACCCAGGTGGGCACACCTCCTCCATGTCCCTCATCGTGGGGCTCCTGCCCTGCTGACCTCCTGTCCAGAAGGTGAGGATGCTCCAGCCACTGCATTCTGGGTTTAATTTTCTGTTTAAACCCACAATGAACGAACTGTGTAGGTGTGCCCAGGCACTGGGTTAGGCATGCAAGATAGGAAGATGAGTACCCTAACATGTTGGTTAAAAGCATAGGTTCTGGAGTAAAATAGGACCTGCTCACCTCCAGCCTTCAGCCCTCACCCTGTGACCCAGGATCAACAACTCCCTTAAGGTTCTGCTGCCTCGTTGGTGAAACAGGTGCTTGCCCCGCTGGATGACTCAGAGGCTGGTCTGGCACAAAGCGCACAGTGGAGGACCCAGAACGTGACCGTCCGTGCGCATTAGCGGCTGTGCGCCTTGGCTCACTCACCTTCATCCCAGCCTCCCAGGCGAGGAGGTCCCATCGCGGACCACCATGTGTTCCAGGTGTCTTTGCATTTGGATTTCCAGAAGCAGACCATCTTGCGCCAAGTAGATGAACTCAGGATGAGAAGCGAAAGCAGAACCTGCTCCCATCATAGTCATTTTTGTGGGCAAGTACGGTTGTGGAAACGGGAAGTTTCCGTGCAGTGGTGCTCTACAGTCCATTTTTAGCTTCTTGGTTACAGAGAGGCAGCTTCTGGATTCCCAGAAGAGCTCCAGAGGTTTCTAGAGGTGCCCACTCTCCCAGTGGGTCATTTCTGTATTGTCTGGGGAACCATTTCTGGAGCCTGATTCTGGAACCTGCTCGTTCAGCTCTTCTGCTCACTTTGTAAACATCTTCTTCCTTGATTAAACACCTGCTGCTTAATGTAAATACAGCAATTTCTGTTTCCTACACTGAATCCCGATGCAATTCTTATTGCTTGAAGATAAAATTAAAGTCAGAGAAGCCAACGCATATAGGTTCTACCCTACGTTCAGGTTTTATGGATGTTATGTAATTCCATCCTTCCAGCAAAACCGCACAGTCTGTAAGAGCCTAATCAAGGTGGGAACTGAGATGGTTCTGCCACCAGAAGCCAGGTGCCTACTCACCGTACTCATGACACCTTTTCCTGGAGCTGCTCACGGTGCAGGGAGGAGGGCTACTGTGCAGCATGAGAAATGCTGAGAAGAGCTGCAGGCCCAGGGCTCTCTTGGAGCCCTGAAGAGAAAGCGTCTGCCCTCTGGCCTTGGAACCCCAAGATGGCATCTGCTTTCCACCTTGGCAAGAGGTCATGACTTCTCATTCTTTGACAGGTTGAGGACCCTGTCTCAAAGATCCACTGACCTATTTCTCAAGTAATCACAAATTAGGGGCCCCCAATCTGTATGTTTGCAAAGGCAACTGTCTGTCCTTGTGTCCAGCTGAGTCACGGCAGGTCTGAAGCCTTCAGATTCCTTTGTGGGACCCCTTCCTGCTGGCAGCCTGAGAAGCCCCCCGAGCGGAAGACTGCGGCAGCCTGGACCAGATGTGTGCACTCAGCTCCCGCACGGCTCTCTCCCTGTTTCTCCTGAGACTTCCATGCAGCCCCTGCTTGCTGAGAGGGTCTCGAGGTCAGAAAACTTGGCTTCGTCAGGTCTGTACCCTGCCATGTAGCAGGGTACAGACCTGCAGAGGCTTGGCGAATGAGTGAGTGAGTGAATGAATGAAGGAAGGAAGCCGTGCCAGTCCGCAGCCCCCGCTTACCTGAAGCATGAGCGAGGGGCCGGCTCTGTGCTCTCTGCTGGATGCCCAAGCCACACCTGCGGCTTCAGCCCTGGAAGAAGTGGAAGCAGGGTTGGGGGAGGGGGAGACGATGGGCAAGAAGTAGGGCCTCTGACTTCTTGGATTTCAGCTCCTCATTTCCAGGGTTTACTACCACTCCTCAGTTTCCAGATTATGGGCCTTGTAAAATTTTTTACATTGGGCAATTAGGAACCTAATTCTGGAGCCCATTTTCTAATTCCTAGCCCCTGGGTAATTAGCACCTCTCCTTCCTTGTTTAGTCCAACAGCCCATGACCACACTCTCAGCAGAGCCGTAGACCGGGGTGCAGGGAATCACGGGAGATTCTGGTCCCATCAACTCGTAGATGATGTCAGAGAGACCAAGACCACCACAGATGAGTTCCTCAAATCTCCTAGATCACACAGGACCTGAAAAACCTTGTATTTCATAGGGAGCACAAAAAGGGGGCTTGGGGATTGTGCAGCTTCTAGAAGATGAGATAAAAGGAAGGAAGTTACAGTGAAGGTGAGGAAGTGCTCTTAAAATAACACCACGAATTACATGTATATAGTACTTGATAATTTTAAAAGCTTTCTCATATGTAGTACGTCATTTCTTACAATTCTCGAGTAGCAGCCTTGTAAAAGAGCCAGAGAAGACATTATTATACCAGTTTAAGCAAATAAACCTGAAACTTGGGGTTGAGGTCTTCTGATCCCAAATCCAGCTCCCTAGTGAAAATCAGGACCAATATGGTATAAGGATACACCATTATTTTTGAAAATCTGTCATCCAAGTTACTTGATTCTGGTCCCTACTTGTGTATGCAGGAGTTCAGTCTCTGGAAAATTCCATCTCGATTAGTTCTGGGAATCCCTAAGGCTTCTCACGTGAGTTCAGGAATAAGGCTGCTCACAGAAGTTTTGGTCCTGGTGATTTCCTGGTTCTGCTGAGCCCTACAGAGGCCACACTAGCCTGGGCCACGGCCCCGGACTCACCAACACTGCCATTGGCTTTCTGGATCTGTACTCTTCCTGTAACTCCCAGGTCTGGCAGTTTCTGTTGGTACCCATTTCAATTCCACAGGCTGTCAAGGATATTTGGTGGGGAGTAGGGGACAGCGGCTCCCTCTTTGTGGAATTCCACTTGGTCAGCGACTCCTACGGCAGGGTCACTACGACTGCAGTGTGATGCAGGAATTAACTGAATTGCTCTGTCAGGTTTCATGCATCTTAGGTGGCCTTGGGAGAGGTGCACTGAACAGCCCAGAAGCTCTCCTCTGTTCCATTTAGTAGCTACACTACTGGACTTTATTACTAGCCTGGCTCTCAGTTGCTCAGAACTCAAGGACCACACGGAATGACATGCATTTTTGGATAAACTCTTCCTTGTTCAAAACTTGGCGGGGGGGTGGTGCGGATCAAGAAGATTGGATTGTCCATTGTTTGTCAATATCTAAGTGCTCTTATTTGGACAGAGGGGAACCCTTGTCTTGACCCTCTGATATGTCGGGCTCTGTCCTGGCAAGTCCTAGTGATCCAGTGACAAACAAGGCAGACACAGTTCTTGCCCGCTTAGATCTTGCATTCTAGGAGGTCAGGGTCATAGTGTCAGCGTCCTCCTTTATCTAGATGAGTTCTTTCCTGGGAGGCTTATCTGCATTTTTCACTCCCTTCCTATGTTCCCATCTTGCAAATAAAAAATTTTAATTTAATTTTTTCCTGAGATGACTGTAGATTCGTGTGTAGTTATAAGAAATAATATAAAGAGATCCTGTGTCCTACTTCCCTAGTTCGCTCCATGTTGCAAAACTGTAGCGCAGTATCACAGCCAGGATATTGACACCGACATCGCCAAGATGCAGAACGTCGCCATGTCTGTCACCACAAGGTGAACCTTTTGTAGCTGCCTCTGTGTCCTTTCACACCCACCCCCATCTCTGATCAATGGCAACCACGAATCTCTTCTCCATTTTTATAATTTTGTCATTTCAAGTATATTATATAAGTTGAGGGGCTCCTGGGTAACTCAGTCAGTTAAGTGTCTGCCTTTGGCTCAGGTTATCTCTGATCCCAGGGTTCCGGGATCAAGTCTTGCATCCACTAAGCAGGGAGTCTTCTTCTCCCTCTCCCTCTGCTGCTCCCCCTGCTTGTGCTCTCTCTCTCTCTTTCTCTCAAATAACAACAACAACAACAAAAATTATATAAGTCTAATCATAGTGTGTGACTTTTTGGAATGACTTTTTTTACTCAGTGTAATTCCCTGATTATCTGCACATTCATGGAAGTTGTTTTGTTTATTAACAGTTTTTTCCTTTTCATGGCTGAGTAGTGTTCCATGGTATGGATGTGCCCCAGTTTAACCATGGAACTGTGCAGGATATCTGGGTTGTTTCTAGTTTTTGACTGTTATGACTAAAACTACTGTTTTGCAGGGTTTGGTATGAATATAAGTTTTCATTTCTTTGGGACAAATGCCTAGAGCTCCAATTGCTAGGTTGTATTGTAATCACATGTGTAGTATTATAAGAGATTGCCAAATCATTTTCTGGAGCTCCTATCCCATTGTACATGGCCACCAGCAATTCAGGAGTGATCCAGTTTCTCTACCCCATTACTGGCCAGTAGACTTTTGACAGACTCCCCCACCAAATTGCCAGACATGTCCAGACAGGTCAAAAGTTTGCCAGGGGGTATCATGTGGGGTTTTCATTTTGTTTTGTTTTTTCCAGCAGGATTTTTAGTCTTTGTGTAAATTTGATTTCTACCCAGTCTTTCCCACCATTTCTCTGGACATGTCCAGACATGCCTGAAGCCACAGCAGTGGTCAGCTGAAACCTTTGACTCAAGCTACAAGTTCATCTGCATGGAATGAGATGTTTGGGGGTTTTATCCCCATACTTCTTTGGAAAAATGGCCCCTCTGTATATTGCACACTATCAAGTAGTCCCCAGAGACCATTTTGTACCCCCCACTTGACATGAGAGAGGCCCTCTATAGGTTGTGCGGACACCATCCCATCCTTTCTCTTGGTGTCTACTATGTGTCGGGCACTGTTCTAGTTTATCTGCAGATAAAATACTGAACAATCAGGCAAGGCCCCTTGTCTTGTGAATCTTGTATTAGAAGAAGGGAAAACAGAAAATAAAAACACAAGATGATTTCAGATGGCAAAGACTCTACACAGGGTGCTATGACAGAAGGGGCACACATAAGCTGCTCTCCAAGGAGCTGAGCTTTCTCAACATCAGAATTCCTACAGGCTTCTTTTTTTTACAAAGCTGATTATTTCCATTTCTTTCACCATTTTTTTACAACATTCTCACCATGTTTTCTTTAAAAAAAAAAAAAAAGATTTATTTATTTATTTATTTGAGAGTTAGAGCAAGCACATGGGGCAGAGGGGAGGGGCAGGAGCAGAGAGAGAGAGAGAACCCTAAGCAGACTCCCTGCTGAGCGTGGAACCTGACACAGGGCTTGATCCCACAACCCCAAGCCCATGACTCTGAGACCATGACCCAAGCTGAAATCAAGAGTGGGACACCCAAACTACTGAGCCATCCAGACACCCCTCTCCATGTTTTCTGATCCCAAAATACCATGGCTGATCTTTGTTATCAACAATTCCAATCTTTAAAGATTCTTTCCTAATTTGGTTCTTTGAATAAAAAAAAAAAAATTACTCCAAATATGGAATATATGCTACAGAAACAGCAAAAAGACTTCCTTCTTAATTTGAACAAGGTATTTCTATGAAAACAGCCAACGATGGCGGCCCTTTGGAAGGCTCTGTTCTTGTCCATTCCTTGTTGTTCTATGAGTTAATATTCCCAGTAAAAGTGAAAACTGTAAATTCAAACCTCTCACATCTCTTACTAATTCCAATAATTTTTGAAAACAAGATGTCTACATAGATATGTCTCCACCTTGCTTGTCTCGGCCTGCCAGATATTCCTTCCACTTGAGTCTACCATTTAATATATAGATCAGTCTTCCCTCCTGGCCTCAGGTCATTTGTGAGTACAATAATGTGCACTTTCAAATCAAATTCCATATTCAGATATTGAAGAGGACACAACACTGAGGCATGCCTGGTGTTCAGACTAACATAGTTCACTTAGCCTCTTGGGCTTATTTGCTCAGTGAGTTAGGAAGTCACCTTGGGTTTCCCCAGCTTGCCCATGAGAGTATAATGAGAGTTTTGGTAGAATGTTTTGCTCAGATCAAGCTATTTACATGACCTGTTTGGTAATCTCATAAAAAACAGAAAGGCAAAGGAGAGTTTTATGAGACTTGTTCTTATGATCCCATATTGGCTTCCAGATCTTTAGTTCTGTTTGTAATACTACACCATCTGCCTCAAACAGTCAGCTCAGTCTTTTCTTGTTCTCCCTGCTCTGAACACAACTAAAACAAAAATCTTTGCCGTTCTTGGGCTTTTTGCATGTCTCTGCTTTTTCTGACACTGGTTTTTAGGGAACTTTTGTTTCATCTTTTGCACTCATCCTTTTAAAGTCCGAGGGCCCTGAATGGCCAGATTGTTAATTTCCACATATTATTTTCAGCATGTTTAGGCACTCATGCACAGTGGACTATATGAATAAGAATATTTTTGGTAATTAAGCCCTTTTAGGTGTCCTGCATTTTGGAGTCATTGACCACAGGATTATTCTCTCTTTTTTGTTTATTTTATAAAATTCAGTTTCCTGAAGTCATTCATATATATATATATATATATATATATATATATATATATATGGTTGATTCTTTCTAGAATTCTCTTAACTATTTCACCTTTAAAATAGCATAGTTAGGGCACTTGGGGGGCTCAATCCATCAATCCATCAAGCATCCGTCTTCAGCTCAGGTCTTGATCCCAAGGTCCTGGGATTGAGCTCCATATCAGGCTCCTTGTTCAGCAGGGAGCCTCCTTTTCCCTCTCCCTCTGCTTGCTGCTCCCCTTGCTTGTACTCTTTCTTTCCATCAAATAAATAAATATAATCTTAAAAAAAATAAAACGACATCGTTATCTTTCACCGATCTTAAGAGGCCAGGTGTGATATTGGCAAAGTCAGACTTTCAACACGTGATTTTTCACAAATGGGGCATGGGTTTGTATTTTATATCCTTCAAAGAATATAAGCTTCTTGGTGACAAGAACCACTCTTCTACGTCTTTTCTAGGAGAAGCTCAAGAACCTCAGGGTGTTAGAGTTGAAAGCAGGCTCAGTATATCTTTAGTCCATTTTTTTTTTTTTTCTACAGATGAAGAAAGTGAGCTCCAGGAAACTATTGGGACTTACTCAAGATTAATAGCTCATTGGAGGCCACTAGATAGGAGAATCCACAGTACCTGCCTCTTCTTCCTATGCTCTTACCAGTGTCTGCTCTGAGGATAAATTTACTAAGAAGGGAGAACACTGCTGTATTCAGAGTGGTTTCATAGGAAGCAGCTCTCTGAATAGTACAGAGGTGACCAAAACTTTCATCCTAACCTTCCACTGGTGGTCTGTCCTCATAGCTTACCTTTCAAAGCAAATAAGTACTTTGAGACATAAGAAAAATATATTTCCTTGGATTTATGTATATTCTCCTTTTTTTAAAGAATCATATCTTTTTCATGAAACAGAAATATTCAGATTATCAAGTTAAGGATATTTAAATGGGGACACAGAACTAAGAAGTAGAAACCCAATTTCTAACTACCATAAGAAGTAAGGCGGTGACTGAGATAAATATAAAACTTGACCAGAATTTTCTGAACATGTGAAGGGTGAAAGAAACAAAAAGAAACAAAAAAGAAGAAAGAAAAAAAAAAGAGGGAAAAGAATGAAGTAGAATCATCCTTTTCACCTAAGAGAAGGTACTAAGGGATACAAGTTTCTCAATATCAACTTGACGGTGAATAAAGAAGAGAAATTTAATAATTTTTGATAAATGCAAAAGAAAAAAACATGCTGAAGCATTAATATAATAAAATAAGTTGATTTGGATATTAAGAATATTTAGAAGTGGGCATAGAACTCATGCCTCATAGACTGTCTTAATCAAACCTTTAATAAATTTGATAAGGAGGCTAGGCTTTTGATAGCAGTTGATGTTTGAAGTTAGGCTTTTAGGAAGTTGCTCTATTCTGTTAATTAACATAATACCCATTTTAGAAACCAGAGGAATGAGTGGGAAGGTCACTGTTTGTTATGGCAATAGAGGAAACTACCAATATTCTCACATAGAAGGAGGCCACATTTCTTCTAAATACAGATGACCCACTAGAATTTGTGCTTAACAAAAATCCTAAAATTCCACCAGCATATTTCAAGTCAGGTCATCATAACTAGAATGAAACCTACTAAGATGGGTGGAATGTCTAGTTCCAAGTAACATGGCTCCCTCATTGGCCACTGGAATGAGTTAGCCACAGATAAACTCTTAGGAAGCTCTATGATTCATTCACCATAGAACGTTAGTGAATATCAACCAATTAAGTCTTGGAATCTGTCCCATCCAAGGATTATTACTGATGTTTTGTTGTGGTTGATGTTTAGCTCCCCTTCCTGGTTAGTGCAATAAAACCATGCTGTCTGCATTTGCACTTGGGCTGTGCTCTTGAAACGGTGGCCTGATATTTCTAGAAACTCTTCCTGCCTTACTTATTTTGGCAGTGGAGTTAGAACACAGAATTTGAAGTCTTATCCAGGGATCTACAACGAATGCTTCTTTGGCTTAGTTCACAACCAGCAAATAGGAGGGATTCATTCTTCATATTAACTAGACTCATAATAGATTTTCAAAAAATGTTTTGACCGATTGTCCGATTGCATTAGTTGGGGGTTCCTCCCAACTAATGGTCCTGGGGGATCTTTTTACAATATAAGTCACATTGGGTCACTCTGCACTCAAAATCTCTGGTTTTCCCATTACTCTTAGGTGAAATCTAAAGTCCTCAATGTGGCCCCTTCAGCTTGTGTGATGTGCCACTACCTTCTTCTCTGGCCACCCCCTTTGCTCACCATAGTCTTGGTGTACTAGACACTCTCATCTTCTCTCCCTCCAGAGGACTTTACCTCAGCTGTTCCTGCTGACCAGAATGCTCAACACCCATCTAATTCTTCCTTGTCCTCTAGGTCTCAAGTTAACTATCGCTTTCTAACCTCCTCCCATTCCAAATTAGACTCCTAGTATACTCTCTCATTAGTGTCTGCACTTTTCTTTTGTAGCATTTACCACCGTTTTTAATTATGGCATTTATTTGAGTAATTACAGGTTACCAGCGGATGGCAACTTCCAGGTCAGATGCCCATTTGTTTTGGTCAGTGCTGAATGCTCAGGTGACAGGAATTTAGTTAATGTTTACAGAATGAATGGAGATTTATAATGTCATGCTATTAGTTCCCATGATTATGATTGCTCCACTGAGCACTGTGCTTAATACACAAATACACACACACACGCGCGCGCGTGTATATGTTCTGTACTTATATATACATACAGGTTTCATTTTATGGAGTAGGTTCTTAATCATCACCTTAAGATGAAAGTAATAGGAAACTCTCTTTCCTTTCCAGCATTCCCTTTACTATCATGTGCAGGCCAGCTGTAGGCAAATACCTTCTTCCTTGGGTAGTGAACGAAGGGCAAATGGGAGTACAAGTGTGAGAGTCAAGGCAGCAGGTTCAAGCTTGCTTAGCCTGGTCATTTCCCTTCTCTGGGGTCCTCAGTTTCCTCACTGTGAAGCGAAGGGCTCAGATGAGATAATAATTAGCATCCTTTCTATTTTAATGCAATATGATTCTAAAAGAGAAGAGGGGGAGGAAGGAAGGTTAACTTTTAATGTCAGAGGCTAAAGTAGTTGAGTTAGTTTGGCTGCAGGTGACAGAAAACCATAAAAAATGGTGACTTCAGTAAATTTCAAGATTATCTCTCTCTCATGTGAAAGCCTAGATTCTAGATTGGCCATCTAGAGCCAGAATGGGGTACCAGGCTCCTTCTGTCTCTTTGTTCTGCCCAGCATGGCTTCCATTGTCAAGGTTATTTCATGACCCAAGATGGTGATTGACCATATGCTTGTGCTCCATTGGTGGAACTCAGTCTTACAGACACACCAACCTGCCAGGGGATCTATCAAATATAGCTTTTATTCTAGGTAGCTGTGGGGCTCCTACTGCTAAGAAGAGATTACATAAGAGATAACATATAATGGCCTCTGCTAGAGGAGGCTTCCCGAAAAGGATTAATTAGGGAAATGTCCAAAAATTGCAGAGCAGAAAATCAGTACTTAAAATGGAATCGAGATCATTAAGAGTCTGCTTGTTTTAGAGCTTGGGCAAGATGCAAGGTAAATAGAGCTATCTTCATTTCAGGGGAAGGCAGAGGCTTTGGCTTGGCACAGAAGGGAATGGCACAGTCAGGAAGAGAAAACACACTCTGTAGGACCTTCTGTAGACTTAGGAGGCAGGACAAGAAAGACTATATGCTAAGATAGCATATAGTCTTTTAGCAGAGAAGACCCAGAATCAAAATATCTCACAGGACACCTGGGTGGCTCAGTTAATTAAGAGTCTGCCTTTGGCTCAGGTCATGATCCTGGGGTCCTGGGGTCGGGTCCCACATCGGGCTCCTTATTCGGGGAGCTTGCTTTTCCCTCCACCTGCTGCTTCCCCTGCTTATGCTCTCTCTCCCTCTCTCTCTCTCCTCTCTCTCTAACAAATAAATAAATAAATAATCTTAAAAAAAATCTCTCAACAAGGTTGAGGGGAAAATTAAAGTAGCCAAAGCTGCACTCCAACTCTACACCTATAATTTGCTTTCTTTCCTGTAGCTTATACTCAAACTCCTCACAATATCACTCCTGTGTGTGATACTGCTGGTGCCTCACAGAAGAGAAGTGAAATGCAAGAAGCCAAAATGAGGCCTTTAGTTTCATGGCTGTAGCCCAAAGACAGCACCTCTGCCTCCCTTTCCTGCTCTGCTTAAGCTGTGGGGAAGGGCAGGGAAGCTGGTGCCCAGGAAAGGCTAGAAGAGGACCAGTGAAGCTTGTGGCAGGGAGAAGAGGGTCTGAAGCTTACACTTTGCTCACCTATAACACTTTGCACCTGGCTACCCTTCTCACATACCTCTGCAGTAGGAGTGAGGACATTGAAAGACCAACATCCCAGGCAGAAGAAAGAGACTAAAACCACTTGAGACATATCTATTCATCCAGCCCACATTCTCTCCTGACCATGGCCATAACCTCACGGATCTCTCTGAGTCCCCTGCCAAGTGAGAGAATAAAAAGCGGAGAAAGAGAAAAGGAGGGGAAGATGGAAGAAGGTGAACATCTGTATTCAATATGCACGTTGCTCTAACAGTTAACAGGATAGAGGTTTCTATCTCATCTAACAGTCTAATGAGTGGGAGGGAGGGTGCAGGGAGGACCCAGCAAGCTGCGGGGAGGACCCAGTGAGCTACGGGCACTGCGGGTTTCCACAGTAGCTGCCAGCACTGTCCTGGGTGTCAACACTTAGCTGCCAGATAGGGAAAGAGCATGGGAGACAGCCAAGTGGGAGACATTTATTGGCCCGCCTGGAGGTGAGATGTGTACGTCACTCCTACTCGTATTCCCCATGGCCACATCTCACTGGAGCGGGACCCGAAGATGAGGACTGTTTGCCCAGGAAGTGGAGAGAATGGGTTTGTGCTCAGCCAGTGGCCTCAGCCATTGCAGACCTGAGAAGGGAGGACCAGTAGAATGCTCTAGGGCAGACTGTGTTCATGCAGGAGTGAGGGTGCAAAGCCCAGGTCGCCTCAAGAAGGATTTTGGACCACAGACTAGATGAGAAAATGGAGGGTAAGAATGTTTAGTTTTCCCACTGGGACAGGACTTTGGCTCTTTCTTGTTTCCCTTCAGTCAATGTGAGGACCCCCATGTTCAAATCAGAACCAATTGTCTTAGAGAGTTACTGTGCTATGCTGGGTGCCCAGAATCTCAAGGTTGCTAGAAACCCCAATGGTTACCAGTCACATCCAAAAGACACTCAAAACCCTCTACACAGTTGCTGCCAACGGATTACAACTTGAATACCTCCTATGCTGGAGAACTCATTATCCTTTAAGGCAGTCTAAGCCATTAATTTCATTGAGTCCATGCCCTCTGCCAGGGACTGGGAATACGAGATGGCAAAAACAGACACCAAGTACTTAAGAATTTCATACTTCAGAACAAATTTCCCTGCTGTTTTTGTTTGTTAAATAAGGCCATATACTGTGCTTCTGTGGATGATGCTTGTTCCCACTTTCCATTCCACAGGTCCCCCAGTTGCTGGGTGAGTTGCAAACACCATATCATCGTCCCTGCTTGGACCCCAAACTACCTCATCCTAATACATCCCAGGAAAGTCCATTCTAACTCCCCCGGGGTAGTTAGAAACTGCCTAGTCGGCATTTTCCAGTCCCCTTTCTCCCTAGTGGACTCTTGTGGAGTCAGTCATTTGTCTAGTTGCAAAATTACTTTTTCTCTGTCTCTCTGTTTTAGGTTTCTAAATTCTTGCCCCTGGGTCCATTTCAAAACCTGTAATTGGATCGTTTGGGGACTGACCTGCTGTGGAGTGTCTCCGTGTCCTTGTCTATATTCATCTTGGAACAAACCCATCTTGGAACTCACTTTCCATTGCAAAACTGACCTATGCTTCTTATTTCAAAACCGCCGCCTCTGAAAAATGGTCACCCATCTCAAGGCCACCTCCTACTTTGTGTTGCCAATTCAAAACACAATTTATGTCTAGAAACCAAGGTGCTTTCAAAACTGTTTTGGAACATACTCTGGAAGTTCCATGGAAACCCTCAGGATCACCTTCCCTGACTCCTCCCCTTCCCCCCAGCTCTCCTCCCTCACTCCCTCCCTTTGGAGTTTGAGGTCTGTCCACAGAGTATCTTCCCCATCTGCTCTTAGCCTCACCAGCATTAATGTGTCAAAACCCACTGTAAAGTTGACATGTGGGCATTGACACAGAACCCTAAATGTTCCTATTTCATCTTTAAGCAAAGCCCACTGTATTTAGAATCTCCGTACAGTTCCTTCTACTGGCCTGCCCGGTCCTAACTCTCCCTGGAATGTTCCAATAATGTGAGGGGAAACCAAGCCATGGAGGCTCAGTGGGTACCTGATGTACATTATCCCATGAAGTCCTCTCCACCCTCCTGGAAGGTGGGCTCTACTATCCCTGTGCTGCAGATAAGGAAATGAGGCAGAAGCAGGTTGAGAAACGAAGGCTTCCTCCATGTTGGCCAGTGGAATCAAGTTTGCATGTGTCTGATTCCAAAGCCAAAGCTCTTTCTGCTGCTCCAACTAATTAACTTCCTTATGGGAAGGTTGGAACTAGTCAGGCATATAACCTTGGACAAGCCAATTAACACCCTCTGCACCTCAGGTCCCTTCCCAAGTGAAGAAGTAGGTTAGATGAATGCCAAAGTCCCTCTATCTCTAACATTCTCACTGTTCCCACAGCTCTCGGGCTCGCTCATTCTGAAGGAAGAACTTCCACCAATCTGAAGTAACAGCAATAGGAGTAATAGCAATAATAACTATTTATGGGTGACTACCATATATAAAGTGAGAGATAGCTTTACTTATTTGAATCCTTTTAACAAATCTATGAGTTCTTTTATCCCTGCCTCTTAGATAGGAAGACTGAGGGCCGTAGAAGTTATAAACATACCCAAGGTCACACAGCCAATAAGAAGCAAACCCAAGGGCGTCTGATTTCCAAGTGCATGCTCATGGGACCACCATAGTATGTTTGCGGGGGAGGGGGAGGGACAGAGAGGAAGGAGGAGGAGGGAAAAGTGCTATGAGGAATGGTCTCTTAGGGCAAGAGAAATATGTCCTCCTGCCAGAATGATCCAGAGATAAGTCAGTTGGGATCGAAAGGGTGCTTGGAAGGAACAGGTAATTAGAGCTCCCCCTAGTCTCCCCAACTTTGCTTCCCACTCTTAGCCGACATGCTCCTTACTTCCAGGCATAGAGTGCTGCCCTGGTAGGAACTTAGCTTGGGAGAGCCTGGCGTGGGGCCCAATCTTGCTCATGGAGGACAGTTAGACCCTTAAAGACTAAGCCTTTTATCTCATTGGGTTTTGTCTTTTTTTTTTTTTTTTAAATCTCATTTTATTACTGGGTCCTCTCTGAACTTTAGCCAAAATTGCCAGACTCCTAGCCCAAGCCCTACCATGCATTCCCAGTACTTTCTGGAACTTCCTGAGTCTAGTGCACAGATGGTATGCCTTGCAAGAGAAGGCAATCATCACCAGCCAAAATGGGAAAGGACAATCAGTGGAAAAGAAAGATGGGTTTCTGAGGAGTAAGGAAGTCTCCATTATGGGGTACTCAAAGCTGCTCAGGTGACTGAAAAGGAGTGGCCAGTTCTGAGGGAGGGACTGGGCACCTATGGAGGCTGACATCTACAGGGTCTAACGGTTCCATAGCCTCGGGGGAAGGAGGGCAATTCAGGTTTGCCAAAGCAGATGTTTGGGCTGTTGGAGTGCAGATAAGGGCTTTGGGGCCGTATAAATCTGGATTCAGATACCCGGCTAATTCCCCTTTGAGGCCTTGACTTAGAGCCCCAGTCAGCAAAATGAAGATGGCTGTAAACTTTAGAAACAATGTGTGTGGAGCTTTAAGCACACTAGAGACAGGAGGCTGGTTCTGTTATCATTATTATTAAGGAAATAGCGTGAGAAAGGCTTTTTTCCGGCCATGAGCATTCAAGCAATCCTCATCCGTTTTCACTGTTTTGCTTGTCCAAAAATTGGGGCGTGACCATTTGGTGAGCAAAAGCTGACAATACTCAGTTGGGCACTAACGTTCCAAATGAAGCGAGCCTAGAATCGAGACTGTGGGGACGCCTCTCAGAGTTCCAAGGATGGGATCACACGGCTTTTTACATGGAGAATTTTCAAAACTTGCCTTTTCACCACTTCAAAATACAGATGCAATTATTGCTTGCAGATGACTGTTAGTGAAGAAAATAAAGGAACAATAGCCCCAAACCAGTAAAGGGAAAGGACAAATCAGTCATAGGAAAGAAAAAAAAAAAATCACTGGCAAGGCCGGGCAGACCCGTGAAAGGGTGTCAGTGACTCACAGGAGGAGAGATGGACCTTCCAGTCATGCAGGGGCCAGGTGTCCTGGTTAATAGCTTTGTCCCCAAATTGTTTTCAAAGCACCCCGCCTTCCCTCTCAGAGATGTCCCAGGGTGGATAATAAGTTCTTTGGACCCCTAGTCACCTGGACGGTCACACACACTAATGTGGTGGGAGAGGGAAACTAGATACAGGTTTGGGCTACAGACCCCTAGATTACCCCAGGCAGAAGACATTCAGAGAAGGAACTTCCAGAATTTCACTCTCTGAGCCAAGGGTACTCTCCTTCGTACTTTTACTTAAGCCCCTCCGAGTACCACTTAGACCCACTTGCTGGCTGTGAAACAGAAGTAGAGACTGGAGAAAATACAGATGTGAGCTCCAGGCAGGGAGGGTAGAATAAACTGGAGAAATAATAAGATTATCAGTCTGTTGTGTTCTGCCATGGCATCAAATGGGGGTGCTGGGAATAACCCGAATGATGGTGTTTGTCTGCTACAGTCCCTTTGTCTTTCCGGAAGGCTGAAGTATTGCTTAAAGAGTAACTCCATTAGTCAGTGGCCTGACTTGGTGTGAGTCAGTGCCCCTTTACACGCCCTCCAGCTCCAGAGTTCCTGGAAAGTGCCCTGAAGGAGGTCAGCAGTTCTGACCCTTGCAGACTGGACCCTCTGAGGTTTTGGCATTTGTCCAAGCCCCACCAGAAGTGAGGATGTCGGGGCACCTGGGTGGCTCAGTCATTAAGCCTGTGCCTTCCACTCGGGTCATGATCCCAGGGTTCTGGGATTGAGTCCTGCATCAGGGTGCCTGCCTGGCTGGGAAGCCTGCTTCTCCCTCTCCCACTCCCCCTGCTTGTGTTCCCTCTCTTGTTGTCTCTCTCTCTCTCTCTCTCTGTCAAATAAATAAATACAATCTTAAAAAAAAAAAAAAAAGAAAAAAGAAAAAGAAGTGAGGATGTGTAAACATGTGTCTGGTGGACGGTGTGGGTGTGCCTCCCCGATGGAGGAAATGCACAGAGGCAACTCCCCAGCTCTGGCCCCACCCAGCGGGGCCCCTGGGTTCTATTTTAAAAGCTCCAGGGTAGCCTGATCTGAGGTCTATCTGGTCTGCCATCCCCTCCTTGTTTACTAGAACATTGGGTCATGGCAGCGCAGCTGGAACACAGTCTCTGGGCAAATCAGCAAGACAGAGGCGGGCCCTACAAGGCATAGTGTCATCGCCCTGTTTTTCCTCCCCTCCCACTGAGTTTTCTTGGAAATTCTGAGGCTCAGTGTGTATCTCCAGAGATGCATTCCAAATTCTCAGCTGCTTGCAACTCAGCAAGTCTTCTTGCCTCTCCTTCTGAAATCTAGGTGCCTTGCAATGTTAGACATGAATAAGCATGCACAAAAGGGTGTCCTAGGCTCCGTGTGTTTGCTGCTGCCTGCTGTCACCAGACGTTCAACCACAGTTTCCCTTCTTAAACAGCGAAGAGGAGGGGCCCCTGGGTGACTCAGTGGGTTAAGTGTCTGCTTTCGGGTTGGGTTATGATCTCAGGGTTCTGAGCTCCATTGTTAGGCTCCCTGCTTAGCAGAGGGTCTGTGTCTCCCTTTATCGCTCCCCCCACCACTGATGCTTTCTCTCCCTCTCAATAAATAAATAAAATCTTAAAAAAAAAAAACCCACAAACGGGAAAATAACTTCTGTGTGAGATGTCTCTGTGACTTGGTGTATTTGCCTCTAGCCTGTGCGTCTGTCCCAGCTAAGGGCTCTGGGGGGTGGCTTTGCTGCCCTTTACCTTCCTGAGCACAGCTATGCTGAACGTCAGGGGATCAATCGTGGTTTGACTTCCTGTTTCCTTACAGCCTTCCTGCTCCATTATTTCTTCCCATCAGCCTTTTCTCCCGTCATCATGATCACTCCATCCCTTCCTGGACAAGAGGAAATAATGGGGAGCAACAGAGAAAGAGCCAAACACACATCAATTATGTAAAAATCATATCTGTTTCACGAAGAATAAGAAAGGTGCCTGTGCCTTTTCTTAGATTTGTTCTTGATTTTAACTATATTAATTTTTTAGCATTGAGCCTTGGTTCGTAGAGTGTGGTCCCTGACCTCTGGCATCAGCTTCACCTGGGAACTTCTTGGACATGCATATTCTCTGTTCGTAGCCCAGATCTGCTGAATCAGAAACTCTTGGGGTAAGGCACGGCCATCCGTTTCAACAAGTATTCTAAGTGATTCTAAGAGTGCAAAAGTTTGTGGACACCTGAAGTTGAGAATTATCCATGGGATGGGGGAAGGAGAGTTTTGAGGTTTCTCTTTGCTCTCCAGATGTCAAGATCAATGTAAGAAGGACAGAGCCTATACCATGCTTCTTAGGCATGGCTTATACACCTTGCCTTTCAAGCTGGAGCAGGTGTGGGAGTAAATACAAGGAGAAGAAGGACCAGACAGTCATAGTGGCCCTAGTTGATGCCTTCGGTGAGCTGGCTTCATGGGCCATGTCTCTGGTCAGGGACCTGGGGTTTCCTGGTCCTCTTCTTGTGTCCAACACCCCTCTAAGGGCATGAGGACACCTGATACATGTTATGTGATGCTGTAGATTTTCAGCATGCAGCTTCTCATCTGCTCTTGGGCAAGTAAGCCAACCATCAGTTATAGATAGAAATTGGGGAGTTTATTCTCTTCATGTTTTGCTTAGCGTAAATCAAGCAAATAACTGGAAACATGCTCTTCATCTTCCCCGTGCTTTCCTTACTACCCGAAGAGCCACCGGGATTACTGAGAAGGTTGGGATCTATGTGTTTAGAGTGGCTGTCCACTTCAGCACGTCCTAGCCACATGTGGCTCTTGGGCAACTGAAATGGGGGTGGTCTGGACCTGAGATGTGCCATTAGGATAAATATACACCTTGTTGCCAAGGCTTAGTCCAAAAAAAGTGAAAATTATTTCATGAATAATTTTTATATTGATTTCATGTTGAAATCATAGCATTTTAGATCTATTGGCTTCCATAAAATATATTCATAGCATTAATTTTACCCATTTCTTTTTACTTCTTAAATTGTGGCTACTCGAAAAATTGAAATTACGAATGTGGCTCACATCTGTGGCTCCCGTTATATTTCCATTGGACAGTGCTGGTCTGGTTAGTCTGAGGCTCTGGTAAAACCCAGGGTTTTGAGTGACACTGGTGGATATGCAGAAGCAAATACAGAGGAGCAGGTAGAAACTGGAGCATGTCCAGCATGTCCACGTGAAGCAATATAGCTGAAGCCTGGCAGCTAATAAGATCCTGAACTTTGCAGCTAGACAGCCTAGAGTTGAATGTGAACTCTCCCACTTGTTTGGTCAAAGAACTTAACCTCTCTGCACTTCCGTTTTCTTACCTGTAGAAAGAGTGTTCCTGGTTCCTAACTCAAAGGGCTTTTGTGAGAATTAGTTAAGAACAGTGAGTGTAAAAGGCTTATTATTATTTCTGGCTATTAGTAAGTATTCAATAAATACTAACTCCCCTTCAGTGAGAACAAAGTCTAACAGTAGATGGTGTTACTGATTCTGGAATCTTCATTTCGGAAGGTCCTTAACATTGGGATGGATTCTCCTCTACTGGGAATGGTTCGTAGGTCATCCTACCCCAAAGTATGGAGCGTGGAGTATGTTACCTTTTCCGGGCTTCTTCACCTGGAAATCCACAATGAGCTATTGACCCCTGCCTGCATAACCCATGCTTTTACTCAAGGTCCTCACAGTGAAAAACTGAATTACATAGAAGACCATCTCTGAACAAAGACCCCCAGTTTCTTACACTTACAAAACTCATGTGTTTGCACTGCATAGATTGAATGGACTCAGAAAGGTAGTGTCTCTACTGAATGAGGGGGATGGAGTCTCCTGACCATCAAATGCTCCAGATGAGTGTAGTCAGGGCTGAGCAGAAAACTGGAAGGGAACGCTGAGATCCTGGCTTCAAGATTATGGACAGCCCCTGAAAGAAGAGTCTTGACCCTTCTGTTCGAAAGATAGAACAGAACATCTAGTTCAGATTTTTCCAAAGAGTAAGCAGTTCTCTTGCAAGGTTCTGTGGAGATACGGCTGGAAGAAAAGGCTGGTAAGTCAGTAAAAAGAGGGTGGAGCAGACAAACACGCATACTGGGAACGGTGGTGCCTGGCTTCATTTTGAAAGACCCAAGGAATGTCCATGAGAGCTGCGTATCTCCAGGTGCAAAGTCTCTGAGCTCCTGGAACGCTAACACCACGATAAAACCTGTAACACTTTATTCGCCGCACACACACAAAAATGCCCTAAGTTTCTGTCCATGGTTTCTGCTCAAAACAAATACAAGAATGAAGAAGGAGAGGTTATGCAAAGCGTTCCCATCCAGGACTGAATATTCTGGATACCTGTTCTGGGCAGCGTTCTTTGAAAAACAGGGAAGCAGGGTGTAGAGATGACATACTTGACTGGGGAAGGGATTAAAGAGTCTTTGGTCTCTTTCTGAGTCGTACTGCTTAATTTCTCATCATCACCGTCCTTGTCGTCATCATCAGAACAGTGCTTCTGCATGCCAGAAACTTTGCTAAGTGCTTTTTAAAGTTGATCTCATTTAATTCTCTGGATAGATCTATGAGGGAAGTAATCTTGTTGGGCCATTTTTAAGGATGAGGAAACTGAAGCTTACAGACATTAAGACATTAAGACATTACAGACGCTTGCTCAAAGTTGCACATACCCTTATCTCTGGGCTTACCAGGATGGCATTGCTGAATAAACAGAGACACAAATTGAGATGACCTTATTACAGATCCCAAAGGGAATCCCTAGATCAGAAGGTCTCCACCCAAACTGACCCTAAAGTCCCTTTTTATAGGAAATTTTATTATTTATTTATTTATTTATTTACTTAATTTTATAAAGCTGCATTTGCTCTCCTGAAATGAAGTTTACAAATTATATAACCCACCCAAACACACAATATTTGGAAATCAGTGTTTTGGCAGAAAGAGACATGACATGAAGGTTTATTATAATAAAGTACGATATATTGCAATATGTAAAGGAGAATGAGATCATCAGGTGCTTGCATCTATATATTGAATCACAAGGAAAACCTCTACAACAAATGGTAATTACTCAAATACCACAAGTAGTGCTGACATCAGTGATATGATTATCAGACAAGGTGAGCAACTCCTCGTAAAGTTCTAAACAGAATAAAGTACAATTCTACCTTGACTTATATGTTGATTACATTCTGGGAAAATTCAGTGCATGTTAACTAAAAACATGTAAAGAATACTTTGTTTTTATATGTATGGTAGAGTTAAGTTCCAGATCATAAAATTTTTTCAACTATGTCAATATCCAGTAAGACAGTCAACAGATAGTGCAATTTTTCATTGGGAGGTGGGAGGGGAACCATCCTAGGCATTATAAGACATTACAAAAACATCTAACCCATATCTCTGCCAAGAAAATACCAGTAACACCTCCACCCCAATTGGGCTATTGGAGTAACTTGCAAATTTCCAAAACAACTTAGGACAATAGTTTCTCAACCTTGGCTGCACATTAAAATTACCTGAGGAGCTTTGTTCAAATACTGATACTTGGGCAGCATCTGCGCCGTCACTAACATAATTGGTCAGGGCCCTGTCTGGTCATTGGGTTTTTAAAAAACTGCTCAATTGATTGTATTTTGTAGCCAACGTGAGAATCATGCCTTAAGGATGGTTCTGCCCCTTTGAATGTCATTACCATTAGCTGAGTCATATCTCCAGATATGGAAAAGTCCACCAGATATGTAAAGTCCATGGACTTTACAGGCTTTCTTTCTTTCTGCCTCTTGGAGCTATTGGCTTTTCAGCTAGAGCCCAAGGGCCTCTTAACCTAGGGAACGACATCTGTAATTACAATGAGGGGGAAAATAAAACAAACAAGGAAAACTCCCCCAAAATAAAGTGTGATGGGGGTTATGTGCCTCTAAGATCTGAAAAGTCAAAAATCTACTTTCAGGAAATCCCGGGAATTGAGTAAATGATTAAAGTTTATTTCCAAATGTAGAATAAGTGAAGAACATAATTTAACTAAATAAAAAACAAATTAATCAGTGACTGATTGTTTAGGAAATAAATTTGTGCTATAGTGTGACTAAGCTTCTTCTAGAACCCCTGGTCATCCAGCTTTCTTTTGGCTTGACTTGGGCCTTTACCTTCATAGGAAAAATAAGCTTATAGTCACTCCTCCTGGTCTGTTGGAGCTGTCTGCTGAACCCTTAAATCAGGAATGGTAGATACATTTTATCTCCAGCACTAACTCTAAATGATTGGATGTGTCCTCCTTGAGAGGCATTTGAAACCCAGTCCACCCTAACTGAAGAGTGCTACAGTGGGTTGATTAGTGATACCTGTCTTGGGCACTTGAAGAAGGGAGGAATGGAAATGCCGCCTTCCTCCCAAAGACCCTAAGGCTATCATGGAGGAGGAGGTACATTTCTTAAAAGTAACAAGTGAGCTGCTCAGACCCGGTCAACTTTTGGAAGCTGATTGGATTTTATCATCATCATCATCACCATTAAGGTCATCATCTAGTGAGTTTCTATTGAGACATACTTATGCACATCACAATTACTACCTCATTAATCCTTACAACAACTCTACAAGGTAAGCACTTGCATCAGTCTGGAATCCTACAGCTGGTAGAAGGAAGTAGTCTTCAAATCTGGGGTTGTCTGAGGGACGCTGAAGTCTCACAGTATAATAAACAATATGGGGTAAAGTATGGCTTTAGATCACCCTGGGAAGTTCTACTATTCCTTGTCTCACATCCAAATCTTCAGGATCCTTGACAAGATTCAAGAAATTCCAAATGGCAGTAAACATTCTTATTTCTCAGCATTTCCCCATCGTTTCCTGGTATTGGATCCTGCCCATGTATTTAAATGGCAAATTTGAAAAATACAGTAGAGATGTTTTGGTTAATGAAATTTTCCCTGTTTTGTGTTTTTCTTTGTTGAAAACTTTTCTAAAATGTTCATTTTCTTGCAATAGTTCAGTATAACAGAGTTCAATTCATTGACATAATTTAGCTAGAAAGAGGGTATTGGCACATAATAGACATGTTTTTTAAAGACTTATTTATTTATTTATTTATTTATTTGAGAGAGAGCACAAACAGGGGGAGGGGCAGAAGGAAAGGGAGAGAGAGAGAATCTTAAGCAGACTTCCTGCTGAGCTGCAGAACCCAACAGGGGGCTCGATCTCACCGACCCCTGAGATTGTGACCTGACCCAAAACCAAGAGTGAGATGTTTAACTGACTGAGCCAGTCAGGTGCCCAACATAATAGACATTTAATAATATTTAGAATGAATTAATCAGTACAATTAACATATTTGTCAAAGAGCAATTTTTAAATTTTTGTTGAAATCCAATTCATCAATTTTTCCTTTTCTGGTTTATCTTTTTTGTGTTGAATCTGAGAAATTTTGGGCTAACCTAAGGTCACAAAGATTTTCTCCCATGTTTTCCTTTAGAAGTTTTATAATATTAGCCTATACATTTAGGTCTATGATCCATTTAATTGACAATGGTTTTGACCATTAAGTTTCTTGTAGGCCCTAGGGTTGGCTTTCTCAACACTTCTGCTCAGAACTGAAGATGCAGGTAAAGCCATTTAAAAGTATGGATATTACATTTTCTGTCTGCGAACGTGGTCTAAAAGGTGTTCTCCTAGATAAAATCTCTCACAGCAATGCCATATTTATTATTTCACTCTTTGTCAAGAAACAGAAAACTCTGGCCTGGCTAGTGGTGTTAACTGATATCTTTCTGTTTCAGAATAACCATGTCCAAACCTGGTAAAGGAGATGTTGCTCAGTACTCTCCATCCTCCATCTACTTGCCCAGAAAACAGCCCTGCACACCAATCTCTAAAGTAAACCCCTTCATTGTCTGCAAAATAATATTCAACTGGGGCTCAAGGGACACGCCACCAATAGGAAGCTGAGACCTGTGGGTGGGAAGGGGAGAGGGGTTAAGAGCCCACTTATTCTGGTTAACCCGTGGCTATTTCAACTTCATGCTGTGCATATCCCCTGAGCAAGATCTCTCTGTTTAGGAATTTTGTGGGGGGAGTTGGAGGGGAGAGATGTAATTGGAAAGACCTTTTCCTCTGAATTCATACAGCCTTCTAAGATTTCATTTCATAGCCAGAACGGCAACCAAGGATTCTGTCTATATTAATTAATGTAATAATATATAATATGTAATATATAATTACATAATTATGTCATTATAAAATACCATATTATGTAATTATGTAATTACATACTATATTATGTAATAGATATTATATATTATGTAATACACATTTATTTAAAATATAACATATCTATATTATATCCTAATTATATTTATATATTATTTTATATATTTATATATTTGTATATAATTATATACTATACTTATGTGATATATATAATATATTATAATATATATATAATTATATCTCTGAAGGACTTTTGGCATATCTTTTGGGAAGGACTGAGAAAAAGGAAATGGACTTTGTTAAATTTTTTTAGATATATAGAAAAATATTTTGCCTATCACAGTTGGGCTTGTGTCTTTTACTGTTTAACAGATTCATGCATAGAATCACTCTTCTGGCAGGAAGATCGTGCCCCTGACCTTTCCAATTCTACTTACCTATTGATCAAGACTCAATCCAAGTCTTCTGCTATGAAACCAACCACTTAGACCTGCTCAGTAGTTTTTCTTTTCCCTGGTCTTAAAAAAAGAATGCTATATTCAACATGGCCAGGAGCTAGTAGAGATGCTGGGGTACACAGAAAAATGAGACACAACCCACACCAATCAGGGAGGTTATCGCCCTCTCCCTAGGGTCCAGGCCCACTCGTAGCTTATTATAACACTGTGCTCTGATAAGACATGTACATCAAGAGCTGTGGGAGCACAAAGGTTGGGCATCTAAAGCAGACCAAGCGAGGCCAGAATACAGTTGAGAGTCCAAGAAGATCTTCTGGAGGAGACGATGGCTTTTGTTGAGTTTTCAAATTAAGCTGGTATAGAGTATCAGTGGGATGGTTCCAGCCAAAACTGTCGAAAGCACAGAGACGTGATAACAGGGGAAATCCCGAGAACACCAGGTAGTAGCCCAGAGACAGCCCCTCTCAGTTCACTGATGAATCAGGTGCCCCTTCCAATGGGTTTCTCTTAAGTTTGTTTTGAAAGAAGCCCAGAGCCCTCTGAAGGCAGGATGTAGCCCCTCTTCTCAATTGTCCCAGGCAAGTCAGTTCCTTGTTCCCTGACCCAGGTATACAAAATTCCGCCGTTAGGTGGACATGTTTTCTTTAGGAAGCAGTACAGAAATCTTCTACTGTTCCTTAAGCATGGACCTGGAGGATATCACTCCCAACCCGTAGCAGTTTATCGCGGCACCTCGCATAATGTCCTCTCCTGGAGGGGTCCTGACAGTTCTGTTCTCCATGCCTTGCTAGCTTTCTAGTGATATGTTAGAAAGTCTTAGTGATTGACTCTCCCAGGGGCCCTCTTAAGCCAGCTCCAAGAACATAGAATGTAAGAGAGAAATGTGCGAGGTGGGATATGAGTGGGAAACCAGATGACGAAGGTCTCTGAATACCAAAACCAGACGGAGGGAGCCAGAGAAAGAGTAGGCTGTTGACATATAAACTGAGCCACACAGATGAAGACTCGATTATTATTCCTCATCGCTTTAAGGTACAAGCCAGTTTCTCCCCCTGAATTACATATACATTTTCTTTTCTTTTTTTTTTTTTTTTAAGATTTCATTTATTTATTTGACAGACAGAGATCGCAAGTAGGCAGAGAGGCAGGCAGAGAGAGAGGAAGAGAAGCAGGAAGCAGCTCCCCGTTGAGCAGAGAGCCCAATGCGGGGCTCGATCCCAGGACCCTGAGATCATGACCTGAGCCAAAGGCAGAGGTTTTAACTCACTGAGCCACCCAGGTGCCCCAAATTACATATATATTTTCTAAGGGCAAAAATCCTGCCAATTTCCTTGGTGTCCCCTATGATTCTAGACCCATGTGAGAGCACATAAAAAGTTGTAAAAAAAAATAAAATGTTGATTGGTGGGTTCAAATGCGCTACCAAAAGAAGCCATATAGATTTTTAGAAAAAGATCTTTTGTATTGCATAAAGTCAGATTCTCAAATGGCAGGAAGTGTCTGTAAGTCTGTCTGGGTCTGAGACCCCCTTCAATTCCTGCCGCCTGTTCTAAAGCAGCCTGTTCTCCAGCTTCTTTTCGTTTTCCACTCTCTCCCACTAGGAGGCAGCATTATTCCCTTTGCCCTCTGGGACAACATCCTCAGTCCCATGATACATAACACACGCGCAAATACATAACACATTTGTACGTATATGTTCCACCAATCTGAACAGCATTGACCTTGACTGACTGAGAAAATGTTGCCTGGTGCCTTGGCCAATTGGCACCAAAGCTGAAGACAGAGGGTTCTGGAAAATACAACTCTCTGACCTCCAACTATCCCCGGAGGACCTGCCCCAGTAAAAAAACAACTTTCCGCAAAGTATCTACATGGTAGATGGATTCTGCAAGGAACAATTAGTAAGTTCAAAGATTGCAGAATATCTTATATTGGGTAAGGAGGGTTTATGCGGAGTTGGGCTTTTTTTTCCCTTTGAGTTTTGTGCAACCCTGGGTCCCTAGAGAGCTTCCCCAGAAAATCAGTTCAGGGTGTGCTGGCCTCTAGCGTTGGAGCTTTCTGTTTATTTCACAGGGCCTGCAATATCGTGACACTTGGGCTTATGCCAGCAGCTTGAAGCTTATAACAAACTAAACATGTAACACTCCGGTGAGCAGCCAAAGTCAGCTCCAAATTTATTTTTCCCGAAGCCCATGTTTCAAGGATTGCCTCTGCCAGGAGTGACAGTAAAGCTTAAGGAAAACTATTTATTTTAATCGCTATTGTCAATATGCCATTTGTGTGTTGTCTGGGCATCTCCGGCCGTCCGGGAAAAGATTTGTCAATTGATTCTGTAGAACTCCTCAAAGCTGATTACATCAGAGGAGTTCAGGTTGTTTCTGAGTCACAGATGGGACAGCCAAGATCAAGGACATGGTCAGCCTCCTTCAGCCCCTGTTAAAGTCAAGTCTTGGGCTGGCCTCCTACTTAAGCCTCTTTAAGAAAGATTTGCTTTGACAGGTGCCTTGGGCAAAGATCAAGATTATTGGCTACTACGTGTGTGTGTGGGAGGTAGAGACCATGCAAACTTTTAGGAGGAAATCCAGCTTTTCTTTCCTTTGAGTTTTGTTGAAGTCCCTCTGGAGTTTTCAAAGGCAATGTCAGCACTGTTCTTTCAATAAGGATATGTTGAGCCTGCTCTCTTTTAAGGGCCAAGGACACGAAGGGGTAAGATGTGAACTTCAGTCTGGACCATCACACCTGCTGCAAATGGGCTTCCACTGTGCTAAGGGACATAGGCAAAGAGCAGCCCTTTCCATGTGATGCATTCATGAGAATAAATAAAAACAAAGGATATACTACTTTAAAAAAGGAAATAAACATAAAACAGAAACAGACTCTGATTTTGGCACTGCTATAATAGTCACGCATGTATGTAATAAAAGGAACACTTATAATAATGTAGATAATGGCCTCCATATAATATTGGCATTTTAAAAATTACTATGAGATATGAGGAATTTAAAAAACAAAACAAATGAGCAAGGGGACAAAGGAGAGAGAGAGAGAGAGAGAGAGAGACAGATAAGCCAAGAAGTAGACCCTTCATTATTGAGAACAAAGTGATGGTTGGGGGAGGGAGGTGGGGGGAATGGGGACAACAGGTGATGGGGATGAAGGAGGGTGGTTGTCCTGATGACCTAGTGATGTGAGGAAGTGTCAAATCACCATATTATGTACATGAAATTAATAAAACACTGTATTTTAAATTTTTTTTGAATTAAAATTACCATGAAAATGTAGAAGAAGGAGTTATAGAGAACAGTTTTAACTCTCTTCCCACTGAGAATTTGCAATACTAATGACAGAGGAAGCCTGGGGAATCACCAACCAGGAAGACAAGGTCCTTGCTTCAGGCAAATCATAGTCATTTACTCAACAAATATTTATTGGGTACCTACCCTGTGCTGTTAAGTTCTTGAAATACACCAATTAATAAAAGGGAGGAAGAGGCCTGTCTTTTTATTCTAGCAAAGAAAGCAGGCAATAACCAAGAGAAGCGCTTCTTTTTAAGTAATAGGCAGAAGTCTAATTGTTTTTTGTTGATGGGACTTCTAGAAGTCAAAGGACATTATATCTCTTGACCCTGAAGTCTCACTAAAACAATAGTATCAAACAGTACCTTAGAATAATGATTGCCCCCAATATATCCTGAAGACAAATTTAAAGTCAGTGTGGGACAACGGCGTGTGTTGGTAAACACTTAACAAGCGGGTCTCAGAGATAAATAATAAAAAAATGAAGCCCTTACTTGTGGCACTTGCCTTTTTTTTGGTGGGGCAAATACTCACTGTGGCCCTTTTACATTACCACCAAATGGAGTTGGGAAGAAAGGTGCACAATGGCTCTCAGGCCAGTGCAAAATGATACAAGCACACAACCGGTGGAAAGCCCATGGAATAATGAAACATTCCACGTGGAAAGGACCCAGGCAGTCCCTGGACAAACACTTCTATTCACTGTGTATTGCAATCAGTTCAAGACAAGTGTCACAAGTAAGTCGCTACAAATACTATGTTTCCTTAAATCGCCTCACTGATTCAACAAAAGATTTTGGTGGGAAAAGAAACATTGAACATTCGAAAAAATGATTTAATTTTCTAGCTAAATCAAGATATATCTTCCTTCACTTCAGTATCTAAATATTCCTCTCATTTTTGGCCACGGGCAGCCATGCAAAGCATTGTACTGACTATCTGCTATTTGGGGAGACTTATTGCTTTTGCAGATTTAATGTCGACCTTGAACTTGAAGTTTATGAAAGAATATCTGGCTTTTGTCTGCATTTCCTATTTGATTAAACAGGTATTTTGCTTTTTTCTTTATTAAATTACATATTGAGGATTGTTAAGCAGTTTCGCTTTAAAATCAGCGGAGAGATTTTGTCAGGCCCATGTTTGGAGTCTGAGACATAGTCCTTCAGATATATCCCTCACAACAAATAACTCCTCCTAGGCTTTTGCTGCCTTTTTCTTTTTTTTTTTTTTTTTTTTTTTTTGTAAGGTGTAATACATTTGTATTCTGGGCTGTTTGGCTCAACTACATTAGAGCAAATCTTTAATTTTCTAAGATACATTTATTCAGATCATCACTCAGAGACCACATTCATGCACATTATTCTGATTACTAAATAGGTATGTGCTTTGTTGTAGAGTTTTGCTGCCTCTGATTCCATTGTGTGTGACTCAATAACAAAACAAAATTCCACTCCAGTCTGAAGGGCACTTAGTTGCTTTACCAAAAAAATACAGAGGGGTACTCACTCCTCTCCTGACAAACTTTGGTTCACTTCCGCTAGGTGTGTCTGCCTGACTTTTGTGCATGGGACATGATGCTGAAAAGTGGGGTGATATTCTGGTAAAGTTTTAAACGAATTTAGGGAACGATATTAAGTAGAATTCAGCCAAGTGCCACATATAGTCTATCCATGGAAATGTGGGGGTGGGAGAAGTGAAAATATGAAGATATAATACAATAAAAACATAACCTTTGGCTCTCAGAATCAAAACAATATTCAGTAGGTTAGATGTCACCCTTTATAAGAGATGCAGTGTTGCTGGCTTTCAAGATGGAAGGAGGGGGCCATAAGCCAAACAATGTGGGCAGCGTCTAGATGCTAAGAAAAGACAAGGAAGCGGTCTCCCCTGGAGCCTCTGGAAGGGACACAGTCCTGGTGACCTTGATTTTAGCCTAGTGAGACCCAAATTGGGCTTCTAGCCTATGGAACTGTAACATCATAAAATTTATGTTGTTTGAGGCCAGTGGGATTGAGGTAATTGGTTATACCAGCAGTAGGAAGTGAATGCACCTGCTGTCCCCTACAGCTTCCCATCTCTCTACAGGTCCCATCTCTACAGGTTGCCATGAGACCAGCTTGGCTCATGGAGTGTGGATGGATGTGATGTGTACCCGATCCGGGCTTAGTTTCTAACCCCTTATGCAATGTGCCATTATCTCTCTCTCTGCTAGTTGGACAGCTGCATGTGCAAGATCAGGGAGGACTCCAACAAGGCCCTAGTAGACGGCAGAGCTGCTGCTTGAAAGAGCCTTGAACCTGGAGTTGCCATCTGGAGAAGAGTTGCCCGAGGGTGCTGCCCCAACCAAATGCCTGGGGATTAATTCCCTGAGTTTCCAGAGTCCATTCTTCCTACAGCAGAGCTTCTCCTATCCTAATTAGAACTCCAAAGCAGAGCTTCTGGAACAATTTTATATTAAGAGTTTGTTATTTAAGTTTAAAAGAAAAAGATCAAACTACTTTGAACTGCCCATTCTTAATGGGAAAAGTCAGAACTTTGTTGGACTTCTTGGCCTTATTTTGTAATTTAGTGTTTTGGAAATCTCAAGTTGCACATGGAGAGGACTGTAATGAAATTTCTATTCTTAGAATTTATGAAGCTCTTAAACCACAGGGGCACTCCCAGCTTCATAGTGACACCAGACAGCTCATGGGTCTCTAACAGGGTCTACTGGTCCTTGCCTAAATATGTTCTCTATTCCCATCATTGTCTACTTTTGTTCTGAAATTCCCTTTTCTTGGAATATTTACCCAACCATCTCCTTCAAGATCAGCTCAATTCTGTTTCTTGCAAGAGGTCTTTCTAAATTCATCAAGGAATAGTCCATCTTCTTTCTCTACGCTTCCTTGTGTTCTTTCCTCCTGCTTACTTACATTTGTATCTGTCCCCTCCCCACAAGGACCCACACACACACCCAATAAAATGTAGCTTCTAGAAGGGAGGTACTCTGCCTTACTATTGTCTTCACCTTAACATGGTGCTCTGAATACAATAAAAGTTCAATGCATTTGTAAATTTTAGTAAAACTATGTCTGGCTGGTGGGAGAGTTTGTTTAACCGGACGGGATCACGTGAAACTGCCTTACTCTGCCATGTATGTGGAGCAAGGGTCCCCACCATATACCTTGTTCATACATTCGAGAAAAAATTCAGAATGCCCACTGTAAACCAGGAGCTGTGCAGAATGTTGGAGCATTGTGCAACCTGTTTAACTATCATACGTCACCAACTAGGGCAGATACAAACTACATACAGAGTGTACCTACTATGTGCCAGGCTTTGTGCAAATGACTCATGTCAGTCTGAATCTCTGGTCAACCTTTCATTTTCCAAGACTTCTTTCTTTTCCAGAAAATGTAGTCTCCCAAGTTCTGGGCAGCTAATCACTTTTTTGTTATTGTTTGTTTGCACGTCAGAATTTTTTATTTTGACCAACTGGCTGTTTATGTCTCTATGGCTCAGATCTTTGTGTTCCCATACTATTATTTATGATGTAATTTGGAATCTATTTTATAGAATTAAACTCAATTCAATTTTGACATTGTGCAAGAGATCTACCACACCCATTTTCTTTCCATTAAAATGCAAGAGGGGGTGTGTAGAAACAATTTATCAAGGGGCCTCGGGGCAAATCGTGTTTCACCATTTCCTTTGAGCTCACTGAAAAGGATTGTGGTGGGGGTGGGACAGAAAAGGGGAGGTTTGTTCTTTCCCGAGTGATCGAGTGATCGTCCCACCAATCCATAGGGATCTCTACCATCCTACACCCATTAGGGAAGGGTCTTTGCAGGGAAGGGTCTTGGCAGGGGCGTGCTGGCTGTGTCAGGCTGTGATGAATGGGCCAGACTAGAAGGTGGAAGTTGGCCAGCATCAGGGAAAGCATGATAAATGGTAATCAACTGGACATGAGGCTTTGAGAACAGGACTTGCATCTGTCTTATGTACCCCAGGACCAGCACAATGACCTGGTTTCGTAACCGTTCTCCAGTGTTCCATGGATGTTGAATGAATGATTGAATGGACGAATGCATGCCCCATTCTTCCTTCCTTCTCCAGGTACTGTTACAAAAGCATTTCATTCATGTCTCCTCTATCAATCAGGAATTTGGTGGGACCTGCAGTCGGTTTCTCCAGAATCATTCTGTTTATTACAAAGGCTCCAAGGGGCTTGGGTTTAAAAAAAAAAACAACACTCTAGAACCTTTTCAAGTAGGTTAGCTCTCTCTTCTCCCACTGCTCTGCGGGTTTAGTTTCCAGCTTCTGTGCCATCCTTCCAACATGTCAACAGCTTGATGATAGCCAGGATCGGCTCTATACAGCTACGGTTAAATACTGTGTTTTCTGGAAGCAATTTGACCTCCTCAGAAGGGCAGGTGATAGAAAAAATAAATCATTAATGAACTCTATTGAGGCATCATTTATATAAAACACCCTTGTTCTTGCAGGGACCCGTTGTGTTTTTTTCTTTAAACGGAGGAATATTCTGTTGTGTGGCTATACCACAGCTTCTTTTATTTGTTCACCTGGGAGGTGGCATTTGGATTGTCTCCAGTTGATCAAGATAAAGTTGCGTTTGTGTACAAGTCTCTGTGTACATGTTTTCTAAAATGACCGTACCATATTGTGTTCCCACCAACCGTGTGTGACAGTTTGAGCTGCTTTATGTTTTCACCAGCAGCTGGTGTTTGAGGTTAAATGTTTACCAAAGATGTTCATGGCTGTGACTACTGGGCAAAAGGGACTTTGTGGATATGATTAAGGATCTGGAGATGGGAAGATTATCCTGGATTGTCTGAGTGGGCCAGGGTAATCACAAGAGTCCTTAAAATCTGTAAGGAAGAGTCACAGAAGGAAATGTGGGGATGGAAACAGAGGTCCACGTGATGGGGTCACAGGCCAAGGAATGAGAGCAACGTTCCAAGTTGGAAAAGGCAAGGAGCTGCTTCTCCTTGAAGCCCACAGAAGGAACGCAGCTCTGCAGACACCTTTGACTTTAACCCTGTGAGCCTCACTTCCGTACCACTGACAGCCACACATCTGAGAAAGGATCTTTCCTAAGGCCTCTTGGGAGCCACAGGACTTGCAGGGACAGGCCTCTGCATGGGGAACACACTCACCAGATTGCATTCTGGCTCTCGCCTGGCTAATGCGATATTCAGGCTAATTTCTTAACTTCTCACTGCCTCTTTTTTCTTATTTTTCTGCCTCATTTTTAAATTGCAGTTATAGAAGCAACAGAATCACTTTGTCTGAGGGCTAACCTGCTAGCGTTCGATTCTGCCCTCCCATTTACTTATTGAGTGATTCTGGACAAGATGCTTAATTTCTCTGTGTCTAATTTCCTCAGCTGTAAAATGGAGTTTCCGGGACACTGACCCCTGAGGACTGGGATAAAGATTTAATGAACTAATCCCGGGAAAGCTCATGAATGCTGCCTGGCATACAGTGAGAATTCAATAAATGTCATTTTTGGTTATGGGACAATCATAAATATGTCTTATTCCTACTTTAGCTCTAGTAAAAAGGAAAAAGATTACTCCCTTCTTCAAAAATGTATTTCCATTCCTTTGCTCCATAAATAATGTTCTAGTGTGAAAATAAAAGGTTCCATAGATTACCTGATTACTATTTTATTTTCCTGTCCAGCTCTGATAGTTTTAGGTCAAATAGGAAAAATAAGTCATGAACTGGCAGGTATAGAAAGAGACCCAATATCGTTGATTGTTTTGTCTGAAGCACATGGTTTATCTCACTTATCTGTGGTTGACCTGAGACTTTAAACCAGGTCTGTCTGATTTATATGTACACTCACTTGGCCCTCAGCCCTTTCAGCACCAGACACCGTCAGGAACCCTTTCAACAGTGTGACAACTGTGCAGTTTGCTGGTTGACATCAGGAAAGGGAGGAGAGAGTGACCAAAGGAGCTGGGATAGAAGTTTCAAAACCAAAGATTGCTTTTTTCGCAAATTTGACAACTCTTAGAGGGAAGGTTGTGATTCTGTCCTGTGGACCACAGTGCTCTGCTCCTCTCTTCCGGGACTGTCGTGTCTGGTTTATCCTGCTGTCCCAGTACCCAGCCCAGAGCCTGGCGAATGCTCGGTGCTCTACAAGTGTTTGTTCAACTGCATTGAATACCAACCAACCTAGCCCTGGAAAGACTTCAGGGAATCTGAGTTGGAACAAAGCTCAGACATAATGGAGCCCCAAATCCTGCTGGATGTGGGAACGGGAATTCCCTCCATTGTAAATCAGAGGGCCTTGGTTTGGAGCATAGGATCTGGAGACAGTCTTCCTGGTTCTGAATCCTTCCTCCATTATGTCAGATTCTATAAACATGGGCAGATTATTTAACTTCCAATTGCCACAGTGCTCTACAGAGATATTTTAAGATTTTAACAAGATAATATGTGTAGATTGCTGAGAACGATGCCTGGTACATAGGAAGTGCCCAATAAAAGCTGACCATTACTTTCAATGATTTTTTAATGACAGGAATACACTGAGGCAAACCTATCTCCTCATAATTTCCACTCATTGATCTCAGACCTGTTTTTCTGTGAAAACTTTAAGAGAACAAAAGGCAGCAACTATGTGCTTCCAGAGATTTCTCTAAAGTTGTACATCCACACTTCTCTCCAATCATGTTTTCTGATTCTATGGGGTTTTTAGGTCTTTTCCCATTCTCTTGAAGGTTTCTAGTTGCCTAGGGCTGATGCCCCAATTGAACACCATCCTCATTCAGTTTGTTCAGTAGGAGGGCAGTGTGGGCTTATTCGTTCTCTGATCTGGGCAGGTTCCTGGGTCTCTGAAGAGATGGGGGTTAAGAACTGGTTGCCCACCTAGCTGTCATCTCCTGGTATACCACACACCCATTCACCCTGAGTCTCAGCTCTTCTTACTGAGGCTGGGCCATTAGGTCCTGGGTGGTGTAACTGTTCCTTCCCCTACCACAGCTCCCATGACACTCCAGGATGGGACCAACCTGGGTTCAGGCTGTCTTGGGTTTCTCCCAGTGCCACAAAAGCTAACTTTAATATCTAGAGCTGGGTATGGGCTGTGCACCAGCAGAGCAATCCAGGAAATCCCTTATTCTCTACATGACATTTTTCTACGCAGCGAACCCAGGGAGACCTGACCTGTGCACCTAGCAAGAGGACTTGGGTAAAATGATCAATGCCCCCTCTGAACCACTAGCCTGTGTCTAGACCCTCAGCACTCACAGCTTCTATCCTGAACTGCCTATTCCTTCCATCTTGTCTCCCTGTTGCTGATTCTTATTTGTCTCTTCAACCTCAGATTTTCCTAAATCCTAAAACATCTATACTCAATCATTTGCTTCTTTCCATATATTTTAGTCTCCACTACTTGACTCCCCTTCAGACATTCAGCACCATCAGTGATATTAACATTTACTGCACATTTGCTATGTATCAGGCTACGGGCTTTTCACACAATATGCCATTTAAACCTCACAGTGACCCTACGTGGTAGCTAATGTTATTTCACAAATGCAGAAAATGGGGCTTGAGAGGTTTAACATCTTGCCCCAAATCAATCAGCAGGTAGTGGTGGAACAGCAGCTGGTACAGAGTATCTCCGACTCCAACGTGTAGTGCCTTTGCCAATAGGAACCATCTAGTAATTAATAATCCCTTCCCACTGGGTATCTCGGGATTCGATCAGGGAAGGAGAACTACTCTGCATTCTGGAGTAAGGGATTGATTATGAACAATTTGATCTCACATAATTATAGGAGGAGAAGAGAAAGCGAAGGTGCCGGCGGGGAGCTGAAGGGTCAGGGAACATCAGTAACGCAGCCACGCCTGCCCCACTGCTGAAGTGCAACCACGAAGGGAAGCTCACGGGAGGTCTGTGGACACTGTGCCTCCACCGCTAAGCATCTGGTGACAGGCTTGGGCTTTGGGGCTGCTGTTGCTCAGCAGGGTCAGGAGTTGGAGGAAGAACAGAATACAGAGCTGGTGACAGCAAGAACAAACTGGTATCTGCCAGCGCCTCTCCCTCTGTCATCACAGTGAATCACGGTGACTCAGAGATCATCGGCTGCTCCTCTTCAGCCTGCTAAATCTCATGCAAAAAAATTTTTTTGGACACCAGGAGCTTAGAACTATACAGGGAAGGGGGTCTGGTAAATACAGTTTGAGGTTAACCAAATTGACTCGTGCAAATCACCCCATGTGTCAAACCCTGCAAACTTCTTCCCATGTACCAGCCTCTAAACCGGCAGAGTACGTGATCCACGGGGGGAGCCAGACATGACCCAGGATTCTGTGAGTACCAATAATGCTTATGCAATCCGATCTTCCATGGTCTCAGTGTAATTCGGACCTGAGTATGTGACCAAAGTTCACATTTTGCTCTCTTTTTCTTATGTCAGAAGGTTAAAAGAGGGCTTACCATTTCATTTTTGGCCATTGATGTAACATGAAAAGATGAACAAACAAGTGAACTAAAAAAAAAAATCCTCATTATAGACAGGCAAGGTGATGAAGTTTTCAAGCATTTGAGCATAGAGGACAACTGGCACAGGGTAGGGATTCCATTTAAGAAACAAAGAAGAGGGGCGCCTGGGTGGCTCAGTGGGTCAAAGCCTCTGACTATGGCTCAGGTCATGATCCCAGGGTCCTGGGATCGAGCCCCACATCGGGCTCTCTGTTCCGCAGGGAGCCTGCTTCTCTCTCTCTCTCTCTCTCTCGGCCTGCCTCTCTGCCTCCTTGTGATCTCTGTCAAATAAATAAAGATTCTCTCTCCCTTTGCCAAGAAACAAACAAGAAAGTAAAGTTCAAAAATAACAAAAGAAAATAAAGTTAAAAAAAAAATCCCTCAGACATTGTATGCCAAAAATTCCAGGAAAGACAGAACAGCCTGAAAGCACGACATAGATTACCTCATTGTTCACCAAGGCTTATCCCGCTAGGAAGGGCTGTACCTTCTTGCATGGCGAATTCCTGATTACCACTTACTGATAGGAGTCACCACCCCAGTAAATTCATATTAGCTGCTCACCATCACAGTCCGTGTGTATAGACCAATGAGAGTGCCTCTGGACAAGATCCTTTTTCGCTGATCTATAGACAGACAGACAGAACGACCTGGAACCCTTAAGTTCTCGGGTCTTCTGTCTGCCTCACTGTACCCACGGCCTTACACTGAATCCGTGCCTCAGCTCAACATCTAAAACATCTGTCTGGTTTTACTGTCATCAAGCTCACAAATTCTCTGTAGGAAGAATGCTCCTTTTTCTCCAAATTCTGCAAATTCCCACCGATATTTAGAGGAGAAAAACAGCTTTCCATGAGCTCACGTGCATAGAGCAGAAGGGAAGCGGCTGCCCGGGGATAAGCAGGTCAGCCCTCCACCCTGGCGCACAATTCATTCGCTCATTAGACAATCATTTATTGAGCACCTACCATGTACCAAGCACTGTGCTAGGTGATGTGGGTACCATGGAGAATAAGATCGACAACTCATATCTTTCCTGGACAATGACATTTTCAAATACGCAGCCATATTTTCCATGGACATTTGTGCCTGTTAAACCTTTGTCTGATGTTGTGAGTGGGGAAAACAGAGTGATGTTCATTCTTCTCTCTTTGCTCATTTCACATGCCTTCATCCCCACCCCCCTAGAGGCCATATTTGGTGTCAGCAGATTAGTCTGTCAGAAGATTGCACAACAGTGGTGGCTTGTGCGTCATTGTCTGTTTCCCTACATTTCTTCGTCGTTCACTTTCCGAAAGACAAGAGTGGGGACACCATCTCTCCAGTGGGAAAAATTGCATAAACTTCAGTCATAATACTAGGTGATGGCTTTCTCACATCTTTCACAGGCTCAAGTCGTAAGTATCCTTTGCAAACACCATCGATTTATTAAAAATAAATAAGTTGGGGCGCCTGGGTGGCTGAGTGGGTTAAAGCCTCTGCCTTTGGCTCAGGTCATGATCTCAAGGTCCTGGGATTGAGCCCCACATCGGGCTCTCTGCTCAGCGGGGAGCCTGCTTCCCTTTCTCTCTGTGCCTGCCTCTCTGCCTACTTGTGATCTCTGTCTGTCAAATAAATACATAAAATCTTAAAATAAATAAATAAATAAATAAATAACTTTAAAAATCCAAAAACAATAGAGATGGTGATGTGGATTCGAGGTGGGACTGTTCTTCTGGCCTCTCAGAACCAGCGCTCGCACTCAATCTGAGTGATCCCCCACCATGTTCCGTTTTCACTCTCACATTCCCAAACTCCAGGGACTTCACAGCCAAAGTTGCTACATTTGGGTCTTCCCTCAGGTTCTAGCAAACAGTCCAGATGAATGTCCAATTAAATATGTTTTCAAGCCTCAGCTGGACGCTCAGTGCAGCTGGGCCATCCAACACTGCGTACAAACTAAGTGCCTTCCATTAGTCCTGAGATGGTTATTTTGGACCTTCTCCACTCTTCTCCAAGAGCTGAACCTTCCATTTCCCCTTTACTTTCTCCTCAACCGAAGATACGGAAAGCAATCTGATGAAACTCTTCAGCTTTCTGTCTCTGTGTGTTCCCTTTCCCTCCCTTTCTTATTCTAAGGGAAGAAGCTTCCACACCTCCTGTCCAAGCCTGAAGCTGTGTCCCCCATTTCCCCCGTCCACTCTGATCAGAGACCATGCATTGTTTAGCATCCTCTCTGCTCGCTTTCCGCTGTTTTTTTTTTTAAGATTTTATTTATATATTTGACAGACAGAGATTACAAGTAGGCAGAGAAGCAGGCAGAGAGAGAGAGGAGGAAGCAGGCTCCCTGCCCAGCAGAGAGCCCAATGTGGGGCTTGGCCCCAGGACCCTGGGATCATGACCTGAGCCGAAGGCAGAGGCTTTAACCCACTGAGCCACCCAGGTAGCCCTTTCCACTAGTTTTTAACCATACTCTAACTTCTCCCATTTATTAAAACAAGTCTCTGTCTATTCTACATGGTCCCCCAGCTCTGCCTTCTCTTTCTCCTGCACTTCTTGAAAATGTGTCTTTGCTGTGTACACATTCTCAGTTCCTCCTAACTCAGTCCGGCGTACAGCAATCTGGCTTCTTCTTCCATCACTCCACTGAAAGTGTTTGGAGAAGTTCTGTGTTGATCACACAAGGATGTAACTAATCTCCCCTTCTCCTGACAGCCCACTGCCCCCTTCAAACCTGATCTCTGGGGCTAGATTTTCTATACCCTTTAGATGAATCTATAATCGGTCCATGGTTTTTCTGACCACTTCTAACTAATAAACTTTCTGGGCACCCTGAGTTTCACAGATAACTTCATTTCCAATATTAAAATGCCCAGTTCAACTTTTACTTAAAGTTTAATCTTCTCCCCTCTCTGAGCTCAGAGAACACCCAGGTGTGAAGTTCATTCAGGTAAGGGAGCAGTGGTTGGCTGTTCTTCTTACTCTGCTGACAATTTCTTAGTCTCCCTTCCCCACTCCCAGACTTAAAAGCTGTAGGTTCTGCTCCCTGGCAGATTGAAGTGGACAAAACAGAGGGAAGGGTCCGGAGAGATCTTACTTGGCTAACAATGATGGACTGCCTTTGTTTTTCTCTGGATGCAGCAGGTATCTCAATGTGGCACTCTCTCTTGGGGTACTTTGTGGATTCTTTGAAGTCTTCATTGCAGGGCCCTCTCTCTTGTATCACTTTTGAATGGACAAGTGTGTCCTCTGGCTGGTCATCAGAATCCCCCACCCATCCTCCTCTCCCCTCTGCGACTATGCTGGGTGGGGTTTAAGAAACACAGCAGCCTTCCTCTGATGGCCCACATGTGGTTCAGGGAAGCATTCATCAGTTCTTGACCCTGACAAATCCTAGGAGTGCAAACTGTCAAACACACCCACTTCTCCTGTCTCTGCTCACAGACCAGGATGCTCTTAGCAACCACGTCCCACTTCAGAGGTCTCAGGCATGCAACCGAGTTCTCTGTACCCTACAAGCTGCAGGGGACGCATCCCAAGCTCTCAGGTGGTTTTACTGATGCTCCTCTCACTTGATTTGAGTAAAGGGAAAACACTTCTTTTTCCTCCCTCACCCCACTATGCTTGTAGCATACAGATGACTCTTCAACTCCCCCCCCCACACCTGCCTCTTTAAGTCTCTTGTATGGGATTGATGAGCTGATTGTCTTAAAAAAAAAAAATAACATTTCCAGATACCTCTTTGCAAGCACAGTATAGGTATTGAGCACTTCACTGTGAAAAGTGAGTGTCCCATCTTAATACTCCCTTGCAAAGATATCTCAGCCTTTATCTTATTCCACCTAGAACCGGTCCTTACTTCCTGAAGTGTTTTGTTTCCTTTAGCTTGAAGGACAGCATGGTGTCCTGTCATTCCATTTTTCTGGCTGCTCATTGGCTCTCCCTTTTTTGCCTTCCTTTGGTGCTCAGGGGCCAACACTGGTCCCTGCTCTGTTGCCCCAGCCTCTTGAAGGCTCCTACACTACCCCTCTCCCTGATCCTCCCCAGTCCAGGTTATCATAAGTTGGTCTGAATTCCCAAAGACCCACTTCTCTTCATCCCTACTGCCTCTCATCCAGGCCAGCATAATTTTCCTATGGATATGGCCTCAGTTCCCACTGCTCTCTCATCTCCTGACTTACCCCCTTCCAAGTGATCTCCATGTTATTGGCATAAAGATGACTTTACCATGCAAAGCTGATGGCTTAGCACCCTTCCATGGTTTCCCATGTCCTCTGGATAAAGCTCGGTGCAGTACTGTGGCTCACCTGGCCTTGAATGGCTTCACCTCCATCTCTCTCTCATCACTTCCTGTCAGAGTGCCCCGTGCTCCGCATTTCCCTCAGACCTTGCCCCTCACCAGGCTCTAGTCTCTAGGCCTCCGCACCAGTTTGCGTCCTCTTTAATCTTTGAAAATGCTCACCTCCCTCCCCACCCTGAGGGCCTACACTCTCATCTTCCTTTTCACTCCCTCCAAGTTCTTCATGTGGGTCAGTCCTCCTGGCGTGTGCTCCTACCTCGACCAGACGTCTTCCCACAGAGCGCTGGTGTCTTTTTATTGTAACTTTGAGCTGAACTGACTTCTCTGCTGGATAGTGCACTTTGGGCAGGGAGAGACTATTCCCCCACAACTAAATACAGAGCTCTACCCACGGTAGGTAATCCTTACCTTATCCACTCAGTGTAGGAACTAATAACGCACCATCACAGAACATTTGGGAAATGGAGGCAAAAATCACCACAATCCCATCACTCATTTTCATTTTTGCTTATTTATTTCTGTCCCTCATCCCCCACAAATTACATATACTTTTTAAAAGTTGCAGTTGTTTGGGCAACTGTGTGGCTGAGTTGGTTAAGCCTCCCACTCTTGATTTCAGCTCCAGTCATGACCTCAGGGTTGTGAGATCAAGTCCCACGTTGGGCTCCAATCTCATCATGGAGTCTGCTTAAGATTCTCTCTCTTTCTCCCTCTGTCTGCCCTCTTCACTCACGCTTTTCTCTCTAAAAAAAAGTTGCAATTATTAAAAAATACAATTCAACCAAGTAAAATTTAAAGATCTTATTGGTTTTATTTAATGATTCATGAATTGGGCAGCAACCAATATAGTAGAGAGAAAGGAGCTCAGAAGCGTTGTGCAAAGTAAAAGAAAGAATTGTAAAGGCAGAAAGGAAGAGGAACAAGGAAGTTACACAAGGCCAAAAAAAAAAAAAAAAAAGCCTGATTGGTTATGGCAAGGTTACTTTTCCTGGAGGGAATAGCAGTATTTTATCAGGCAGATGACCTAACTAGTGTTGATCAAGAGATTCCCGATTGGCTTGTTTAAGACTCTCATTTCTGAAACAGCTGAAACCATAATTAAGTCTTGGTAACTCGGGGCTTAGGATAAGCAATTCCATTTTGGCCCTGTTGTTGTCTTGTTTTCAACACAGTCATGGCACACATACGATTTAGTATCCTCTTTCTAAAATTAAGCATTTTTTAAAAAGTTTTACATAAAGACACTTAAGCTTCGCAGCTCAACCTTGTTCTACGAGTAGCCCTCACTCTCTGGCCTCCAGGACAATGGTAAGCAGGAGAGGAGAAAAAGAATATGTGATCTACATTATTGCATTTATTCTAGGCTATGCTTGCCTTTTGTTAAACCCTAGGTGAGCAGGCATGGACTTTGTGTATGGCAGGATTGGATTTATACACAGTCTCTAGCAAGCAATTAATCAACAGATCAACGCAAGAGTAAGTTCGGCCTGGCAGTTGCCCTCCTTTGAATCTCTTCTTAAACTCATCTAGAAGCTCAATTTATCCCAGTTAATTTTGTGCTACTTGGATTTCCCCACAAATTTCTATTTAATTTCCTAGAGCTGGTTCTGTGAGTTTATCGCGCCAAGAGTTCAAATTCTGATTGAAATTTGATTTGGCATATACTTGTAATTTTTTTTCTTGATTGGCCTTTTGCTTTCAAACATTGTTTATATTTATTTAATTTTTAAAAATATACACATTACCTATTTTTGAGAACTTGATTCTGAGGTATTTTATATATTTAAAAAATTTTGACTATAAATGACACCTTTTTCACTATATTTTTTAAATTTGATACTGCTAGGACAAGGTCTTAATGTCTGTATATTCATTTTCTAACTGACCATTATCTGCTGGTCAAACTGACCATATGTTTTATAATATTTTCTTTTTCAGTAGATTCTCTTTGGTTTTTGGTGTAGACAATCATATCATCTGCAAATAATTTTCATCCTCCTTTCTTCTACCTCCTACCCCCATTTTATTTCATTGGCTAGAACCTCCTCACCACCATTAAAAAATAACATCAGGAGAATCATGTCCTTATGTTCTTTCTAGCCTTTAAATGTAAAAATTCCTTTTTTTTTTTTTTTTTTTTTTTTAGTGTTGCACATGGCATCAGATATGGGATCTATGTGAATGTTCTGTCACTTACTGAATAATTTTCCATATCCGGTTTACTAAAAATTTTGGGAAGGAATTTTTATGAAATTTTTGAATCAAATTCCTATGGGCACCTGTCAAAATGACCAGGTAGCTTCAGCTTTGCTTTGCTTTGCTTCTTACTATCAAATTAGATAGTCCTGCCCATAGTTCTAGTCCACAGACCTCCCTTGTGACATTTATTTCTTAAGTTTCTCATAAATTTTTTTACTTCTAAATTTTTTAGCGCTGGTATTCACCATAATTTTTCACCCTTGTCCCCACCAAAGATAACATAAAATAAGCAGAAATAACCTTAACTTTTCAGTGGACACCAACAAATCACATGCTCTCCCGCTTTAAGAGTGAAGCAGTCTCCCAGAGAATAATTTTAAAAATCAGTAACTTGAGTAGGTTATTTTATTCTGTGCGTGGTCAACTTTCTAGATATATTTTATTTCTTTTTGTTATTTAAAGCCATCTTAAAGGTATAAGCTAAGCTTGCTCTGCTTTCTCTAGCCTTTATTTCTTTTTCAAGTTTTATAATCCCCGTTGTAATTTTATTCAATATTTATTCACCAAAACCATTTTGAGCACTTGTTTATCATACTATGAAAGACTCTGGGAAAACAGGTGACACTAACACAGTCCTCGTCCTCCAAAATGTTGCCCAGCATTGGGGGTGGTTGTCCCACTGGGAAAATCCAGGACACAGGCAAGAAAATCATGGTGTCAAAAGGGTGTGGTAAATTCTTCAATAAAGATATAAAGAAGGTTTTCAGGGAGAATAGAGGGGCACAGATTCTGGCCTGGGTGTCTGGTGGAGGGGTCAGGGACCCCTTGCCTCGATGTTACCACTCATTTGAGTAGATGTCTCTTGAGATCACTGTTTGCCTGCCAATCCATAAATACCATCCTTTTGCCCCTGTATCACTGAAATAATCCTTCCCCACTATTTTTTATAAACCAACTTAGTTACCTCCTGACGAGGCTGGCCAGAAATCTCAGTTTTTCCAAGGCTGTCCTATTTTGCGCCCCTTGCGCCCCAAGGAATTCCTAAGTGTTCCCCTCCATTATAAGAGATGCCCCAGGTTGGATAATAAATGACAAATATCCCATTTACCCTCTTCTTCTGAGCTTTAATCATCCAAAATTCATGGAGGAGTTGGGTTTTAAAGGCAGATAATAGTAATTGTTACCATTTCACTATTATTTCTGTTTTCTATTACTTCACTGTTATTATAAATTAATATTTTACTATTTTCACTATTATTCCATTATTCTAAATTAAATCAAGTTTCTATTTTGTAAATTTAATATATACAACAAGTTTTAAAAGGAAAATAGAATGGCAAGACCATTAATAATAATAATAATAATAATAGTAATGATAAAAATAAATCCCCTGCTTCAGTCTTCTACACCTTTGTTTTTTGCCCAAGGGACAATCCCTTCTAACTCTTTGCTATTTCTTGTTATATTTACCACCTTTTTTCTAAATAATATGCCATTTCTTGATGTTACCATTTAACATCATCTATTGAATTCTATTATGGAATGAATCACGTCCCACTATAATGTATATATTGGAGTTCCAAACTCCAGTGTGACTGCATTTGGAGATAGAACCTTTACGTAAGTAACTAAGGTTCAGTGAGGTCATGAGGGTGGAGCCTGATCCAATGGGATTAGTGCCCTTGTATGAGGAAGAAGAGACACAGGGTGTCCCTGAAAGCTTACACAGAGGAAAAACTGTGTGAGGACACCTTGACAAGGTGGCCATCCTTGAGCCAACCAGGAATGAAACTGGACCACACCTTGATCTGGGATTTCCCAGTCTTCAGAACTGTGAGAAATAAATACCTATTGTTTTTCGCCACCCACTCTGTGATATTTTGTTATGAAACCCTGAGCAGACTAAGACAACTTCCTACTGTGAAAAAGAGACCTTAGTTTCTCCCTACAACCTCCTTCCACACAGACATACCTCACACAATCTCACATACACCTCTTACACACACACCCCTCAAATACATATGCCCACACACACACACACACCTCACATATACCTCACACACCTCACGCACACCTCACACATCGCATTTACCCATACATCACCCATATTCACATACATCTCACACGTGCACATACCCCTAACACACACACACACACATACACACCACACACCTCACATACCTCACACCACACACACACACACACACACACACACTTTTGTAGCTTCCCATTTCTTTTTTTTTTTTAATTTTTTTTTATTTATTTGACAGAGAGAGAGAGAGAGATCACAAGTAGGCAGAGAGTGGGGGGGGGCAGGCTCTCTGCTGAGCAGAGAGCCTGATGTGGGGCTCGATCCCAGGACCCTGAGATCACCTGAGACCAAGACAGAGGCTTAACCCACTGAACCACCCAGGCGCCCCTGTAGCTTCCCATTTCTTATCTCGTGATGACTTCTGTCCCATTTCCTTTGTCCTTGGCAATTTATGTGCAACGTGGCTCTTAAATCTTTTCCCTGACATATTAGTAGTGTTTCAGGATGGTGGTCACATGTTTTTAAACCCACCATGCTTCATCAGAGGCTCTTATCTCTACCATTATATTTGCCCCTGGTCCACTCGCCATTCACCGTTGTGCTAATTTGCTGAGAAATGGCCCTAAAGAAGCACTTGTGCCACCTCCCTCCTTGCACAAAGGGGTTTACTATGATCATCAGCTGGCTTCCTCAGTCCTGGTGATTTTCAGGCCTTGAACTTTGTCACTATGTGTGGCCTCTTTACATCCTCCTTCAGGACTCCTTAAGCTCAACTTCCGCAGGTAAAACTTCTTGGTGATACAGACTCACACCCCTTTTGGCCTGGTAATGCTTCAGAGAGGCATGCAAAAGTGATTTTTAAAACTTACACTGTAGGGGGGCACGGTTCAAATATAAACATTATTATTGACAGTAACAAAGTTAAAAAACCACACCTTTAAATGATGTCATCAAGATACTCCTCTCAGCATCTTTAACCATTGGACTTCACACCGCATTTCCAAGTACAACATTCAGGCAGGGAAATGTTCTCGGTCTTGGTTTCCAGGATACAATGCAGAGAGGACTTGCTTGGTGTGTTACATGAACGGATCCCTAGATTCATCAAGAGTCCTGGTTACTAGGTTTCTTCTCAGGTGAAGAAACTAAATGCCCTCTAAACTCAGAGTATAATCCTAACCTGAGAGATTGTCAACAGGAGTGGCATTGCAGGATATAATTTTGTGAACTATATCAGTGTTACATGGATACAAATGACTACTCTACCAAATTTATTCATTCATTGAGAAAATATTTGTTTAATAGGTCCTACACCCCTGACATTAAAAGTCATGGATAAAAGTAATAGCTAACATTTATAAAGTGCTTACCATAGTCTACATTGTTATATAAGTTAACTCATTTATTTCTCATAATGATCATATGAAAAAATCTAGTGTGATTTCTATTTTAAAGATGAGAAAACTGAGGCAGAGAGCCAGTAGGAAACTTGATTATTCTACACCAGTGGTTCTCAACCAGGGGTGATTTTGACCTCCCCCTACCTCCAGGGAACATTTTGTCTAGAGACGTCTAGAGACATTTTTAATTCTCATAATTGGTGGTGATGGAGAGCTATAAAACCTAGGGATGGTGCTAAACAGCCTACAATACACAGAATGGCCCCCCAAAAAAGAATAATCCAGTCCAAAACATCCATGGTGTTGCCATTCGGAAACCTTGACCTATCTACATCGATCATCATATGGCATTCTCCTGGCAACTGTTTTTCGGCCATTGATGAACACATGACTTACTCTGGCCAATCAGACTAAAGAAGAGGGCTTTGGGAGATGCTACTTTTCTTTTCTTTTTCTTTTTTTAAAAGTTTTTATTTATTTATTTGAGAGAGGGAGTGTGCACGAGCACAAGCAGGGGTGAGGGGCAGAGGGGGAAGCAGACTGCCCAGAGCAGGGAGCCCAATGTTGGGCTTGATCTGGGGACTCCAGGATCATGCCCTGAGCTGAAGGCAGATGTTTAACTGACTGTTAACTGTTTAACTGACTGAGCCACACAGGTGCCCTGAAAGGCTACTTTTCATTCACCTTCTCCTGTTGGGAATGAACAAGAAGCACATGGCCTGAGGTTTGGTGGCAGCCATCTTATTCTATTGAGAAGAACCAACCTTCAAATGAAGCCAGTGCTGAGGACAGCAGAATGCAAGGACAGAAATAACCTCTGTCCTTAATGACATTACTGAGTAGCACTGGACCAAATCTCTCCTGGAACCCAAGATATCTCCAGACTTCAAGCTATGTGATGCACTACATTTAGCCTGTCTGAGTAGGCATTTTCTGTCTCAGGCAGCTGTAAGTGTCACAGCCAACTCCCTTTGCTAATTATCTTGCAAAGTTCTGCAAAGTTTCTTTCACATGGTCAGACTCCTCATCAGAAATGTACAGTTCTCCTTTCTGGCTGAACTCCGTCTCAGTCGGAGATCAGGAGATACATTCTTAAGCTCAGTTCTCCTGTCTGAGCAAACATACACAAAGGAGAGACTTGTGGTGATCAGTCAACTAACAGAATGCGATGTCATGGGCTAATGAAGAAGGAAGGGGAAGCCCAAGAGGGAAAGTGCGACATAGCTAGAAACATGGAATACTACTTGCATGGAAAAAACAAAGTGAAACAAAACAGAAATGACTTGTTGAAGTCTGTGGCAAAGACTTCAAGGCCTGAAAATGTTTACTAGAATTTAGTAAAGGGAAAGAACGAACTGCGGTGGTTTGGAGGAGACGGGCTTGGGAGTGGAGGCCATACCCAGGAATCCCAGGTTGACTTGGGATGTATGTGTTGATGGGATTGGGAAAAGGTGACCTTTAAATGTTGCACCAGCTTCACATTCAGTCACTGAAAACTAAGGAGGTAGAAACCCTCCCCGTATTGCATCCATACGACATGCTACCGACTCTGATGGTGGCAATTTCCATTTTATATTCTGGAAGCCACAACTCTTGTTGCCCGAGTAGCACAGAGGCGCCTACCTCCTATTATATCACTAGGTACATCTGTGAGAAGGTGAGGCGAGATGGGATTGTGGCTTGACCTTAGCAGCCTGAGAACACTACAAACCGAGTAGGTTGGATGCTTTCTTGAGCATCTATACCACCTTAGCAAGTGTTCTGGAGTTTGTTCAGAGAGGCATTATTTTTCTTTTCTTTTCTTTTCTTTTCTTTTTTTTTTAAAGGAAATTTTAGTGTAGTCTCTGAGCTCTGGAAAATGTCATCATTTCAAAATAATCTGCCAAAAATAATAAATTTTTTTATGGTCCCCAGTGCTTGTCACAGTGTTTGTCTTTTTCCACGTGATCTCAATGAATGTCAATTCCTTTCATCCTGAATTGGACTCTAAGTGGTCAGTAAGCACACAGCCCTCCAGTGGGGCTCCCTTCCTCCAGACCTTTCCGATTTGCATGGAAAAAAAAATATATATATATATATATATAAGAGAGAGAAACCAGGCAAGAAATCCCAATATTCTGTTTCCCAGCACCCCCTAGAAAACAGAGCAAGAAAGATGCAGTCAGAAACGGGATGGGTCACTGGGTGCCAGAGGCTCTGAAAAGTCCAGGAAACACCACATATGCCCTCCAACACTACCTGACTTTCAGTTTCCCTCTGGAAAATTATCCCATAGTCTGTGGACTCCCCTCCTTACTGAAATGCTTAGCAAGACCCCAGAGTTTTCTGGTTTTGCCTTTTCCCTGATCCCCCAAATTAGATTCGATTTGATAATTCTTTGTGCTGATATCCAAGAAGAGTAGACTTTGCTAACATGCATATTCACAATTTCTGCTAAAGGGCAGACACATGATCCAAGCCTCTCCTGCTGAGCCTTGCCTCTGGCCTGTGGCCCATGCATGCTCATTTCGCAATAAATCCCTGTGTTACCACATCAGGCTTTTTCCCTCTGAGAGTGAAGAGACACTGACCCGAAGTCTCCTCTTGCTAGCAGAGAGTTTCACCTGTGGTTGACCCTCAGGAGCAAGGAATTTAGTGTTAACCCAGTGGCTGGAGCAGGAAACACATTGTAGCATTTTTCACACTGTAGATCTGGATCCATTAGAGTGTTGTGAAACAAATTTAATAGAGTACAACCAACATTTAAAAAATGCAACAGAGTAGAACAGAACTGAGGAGAAAGGAAGATAAAATATTACAATGCCCTGCATGTACTAAGGTTAAGTTTTATTTGGTGAAACTGTTCTTTCAGTTACATAAATTAAACAATATGAATGCACACATTGCATCATGATGTAAAATGCATTTCTTACTGTGGGGTTGCAAACAAAATAATTTGAACTACTAAAGTGTTAAATTGAAGTTTGATTCCACTGTCTCCAAAACTCTTAGAGTTGGCAGGTGGCAAATCTATTGTTTATTTAGGGAACCGGAGAGAAATGCTTTTTAGTTAAACCTAGAGACTCCAAGAACCTACACTTCTCTTAGGAAGTTTCTGCTATATGCTATACAGGAAAATGCTCAGTAGTTCAACCACCTTGTTCTCCTTCTGTTCTTTCCACCATCTTAGTGGAATGCTCTGGGGGGAGCGGGCATCAGAACTGGTAAGACAAGTCAGAACCTCAGAACAGATTTTACATCCTTCTCAGGACATCTATTCAAAAACACTGTAACATCTGCCTATAAGATTGGTAAACAGTCATATAATAAATAGGGCTAGAGCAGAGCTGCTTGTGCAGAGGGGAACACAAACTTCCATCCATTACTAGGACACCATTTTTCTTTGTGCTTTAGGTGGTTTTTTATTGTGGTAAAATATACTCGACACAAAATTACCATTTTAGCCCTTTTTAATTGTATAGTTGCATGAAGTACATTCACATTGCTGTGCAACCATCACCACCAACCATCCCCAGAACTTTTTTGTCATCTCAAACAGAAACTCTGTACCCATTAAACAACTTCCTACTTGCCCCTCCCTGCCACCCTTGGCAACCACCATTCTACTTTCTGTCTCTGTGAATTTGACTCCCCTAGGTACTTCACATAATTGGAATTATGATATTTGTCCTTTTGTTTCTGGTTTATTTCATGTAACATGTTTTCAAGGTTCATCCATGCTGTAGAATATGTCAGAATTCCCTTCCTTTTTAAAGCTTAATAATATTCCATCATAGGTATGTGCACTCAGATGTTATGTTAAAAATACTTATTGATCTCCCCTGGCATTGAGGGTGTAATGCTCATTTTGGACCAGCAGCAGAGGGAATAATTTTATGAAGCTGCTACTACTGTCCATAAAAGACCTGGAGACAGTGGGTCAAAAATCTCATAGCCAGAACTATCTGGTGGCTCATTTCTCTGCTCTGGCATGAATGACATGCTTTTTTTTTAAAGAATGCCAAACTTCAAAATCTGTTGACACGTTCCCTTTAATCCTTATCCCCAGAAGTTGGACCCAGCTTCCTTTGAAAACAAACTAAAAAACAAACAAACAGAAAAAAAACAAAAAGCAAACTGATTCCTCTTTCTCAGGGTTGCATTTTAGTATAATGAGTGGGAAACCGAATGTGCCTGTTTTGATTCCCTGTTCCTCTCATTCAAAAGCCCTTATTATTTTTAATGCAACTAACTTCACTGAGATTTCTGGGGCAGACATTTTGCTATGTGCCTCTGCTCTCTTTTCCTCACTTAACCAAGTTCTAAATAACTTAGATGCTTGGGAAGAACAGAAACAGGATGTTTTTCCAGAATGGAGTTAGAAATGAGACTGGGAATAAAGATGGCTGAGAATTTTCACATTTAGTTACCCAATGTCATTATACTCCATGATTCAGTGACAAATTCAGGTGTAAAAAGTGATTTGGGTAGGAGACATACAGGAGGTAGAACCCCACTTGAGTGTGTCTTTGGGGGCTGAGCGGTGGCTGTGGTCCTCAGTCTTTGTTCAGGAGCCAATGCCGTCCTGGCCACCACTCAGTGATGCTAACAATAGCTAACATTATGAGCTCTTACTATGGGCTGGCCTATTTTCTCAATGCTTTACACAACTTTTGTCATTTAATCTTTACAGCAACCCTATGACAGATTCCTTTATGATCCCCATCTCATGGATGAGGACAGGCTAAGTACTTTGCATGAAGTCACGTAGCTAATAGATGGTAGAGCTGGGATTCCAGCTCAAAGGGTAGCAATCAGAGCCTACGCTCTTCAGCACTCTTCTATACTGGCTTCATTTAATTTTTCAGCTCAGAAGCCTAACTTGTAATCAAGCTCACTCTTGCAGATGACTGCCTCCAAAAGATCTTACTGGGTCAATCTCTCCAGAGAGTTATTACAGGCATAGCAAGCACACAGAAGAAATACTCAGAAGAAACGTTGCTGGTTTCTTTCTTTGTCATCTCACCCTGGAGGCAATGTATAGTAAATGTAGCCTGAAAATAGCTTATTGAGGCATTAAAACCATTAGAATGACTTCTTAAAGTCCACCAATTAAGAATGACTTTTTGAATACCTACCAGATGGCCAGCAACCATGCTGAATAGTATGATGGCTACAAAAAAAATATGACATGATCCCTTTGTTAAAACCAGCCCCTGTGAATTTATACAAGGTAGTATAAAAGTTTTCCAACACACGGGTATTGAGCAGTGGATGGTCCCATTCAGGGAAATTTCTATATGTTAACTTTTAATAAATGATGTCAGCACATTTTCTCCATAAGTTATCACTCATCTTTGTCTCTAGAGAAGAGGTCAGTCCCTTCCTACTTCTTCCTCTCTGTGTAGTCCTTGTCAGTTTAAGAATTAAAGTATTCCGGGGCGCCTGGGTGGCTCAGTGGGTTAAAGCCTCTGCCTTCGGCTCAGGTCATGATCTCAGGGTCCTGGAATCGAGCCCTGCATCGGGCTCTCTGCTCAGCAGGGAGCCTGCTTCCACCTCTCTCTCTCTCTGCCTGCCTCTCTGCCTACTTGTGATCTCTGTCTGTCAAATAAATAAATAAAATCTTTAAAAAAAAAAAGAAAGGGGGCGCCTGGGTGGCTCAGTGGGTTAAGCCTCTGCCTTCGGCTCAGGTCATGATCTCAGGGTCCTGGGATCGAGTCCCACATCGGGCTCTCTGCTCGGCAGGGAGCCTGCTTCCTCCTCTCTCTCTCTCTCTCTCTCTCTCTCTCTCTGCTTGCCTCTCTGCCTACTTGTGATCTCTGTCAAATAAATAAATAAAATCTTAAAAAAAAAAAAAAAAGAAAGTATTCCTTTGGAGATCTCTTAATTTATTTGCCTTAAATGGCAGGGCAACCAAGGGCCAGATGAGGCCTAAAGCACAGTGTAGTCACTACCCCCAAAAATAAAAACCACCCCACTTAAAATTAATCAACACCAAAGAGGAAAGCAAGATCAACAGAAACAGTTCCTCCATTACCAACATGAGAGAAATACCTTCTAGTTTTCCTGGTCATGCTTATTTCTGTTCATTTTCTGGTTCATTTCATGTGACTTCCCCTGTGTCTTCAGGGGATTCAGAAATGACCACCAGTTAACCCAGGTTAACTTAAGTCAAGCCTTGCATGAACCTTGCCTTTCTTGGAGATGCTGGAGTGACTTTGGAAGAAGGGACATAGCACTCATTTCACTAGGAGGAGAACTAGAACCTCCTTCTTTTGCAAAGTTTTAGTGTTGGTTGAAAGATGCTGGAGGAAACTCATCACCTCCAAATTGCCTGGAAAGCACACATTTTGGGGGGTGGGAAAGACATCTCCTTCCACAAAGGTGTATTTTCTCCAGCATGTCTGCATTCAAGCCTGAATCTCGGCTTACATGCTTGGAAATCTGTTTATTCCATGGCCTTGGGCTACATGCCAATCAGGTGATCCTTGAAAACAGCATTTCTTTAGTATGTACTCAGCATCCATCAAAACCTGTGTGAACTAGAGTGCTTTTGAAAAGTGCAGATTTGGGAATCCCACTAAATCTTAAGGACTCTGAATCTCAGAGGTGGGGCGCAGGCATTGACTTTCTTTAACACCCCAGGGTGCCTTTCCCTGCCCCTCAATCTGCCAGCCCCAGCAGGGCAGCGGGACTTCAGCCAGCCCAGACTTGGGAACCGTATCAAGCAGCAGAGCACCTCTTTCAGCAGGCAAGAGTGATGGCTAGGGAAGGGCCAGGAGGAAGCAGTGACCAGTGGCCTTTGGCTCTGAAAGAGCTCTGGGGAAATGCCAGAACTGAAAGCGAAGTCAGGATTAAAAAAAAAAGAAAAACATAAAAACAAACATAATTTCATTTTATCTCTTTCCCAGAGATCCACTGGCTTTTAATTCTCAAACTTACTATGAAAACCAGACTTCTTCTTGCCACATCTCAACACCCTCTTGTAGATGCTGAACACCCACCCACCCCCCTCTGCTTCCAGCCCCACCCATCCAAACTGTACATTACCCAAAGAGATCAAATGGAAAGTTTAGTCCAGGAAGAGAAGGGATATGGAGTTGCTGGGGAACCACTGGTTGCCATAGGAACTCTGCCTGCCGCAGCGTCTGAATGGTTTTCTGTTTGCCGATGTCCAGTTCTTTGGGGGCAGGCCCTGGCATCGGCAGGGCCCAGGCACCGCATCCTGTGTCTCCCGTTTCCGGCATCCGGCCCGGTGGCATCCACCCCAGCAGGTCTCCTGGTAGCAGGCAGGGTGTCCGGGACTGAATGCTTCCTCCTGACCTCTTGTCCCGCTGCTGCCGCCCTCCCCAGTTGGGAAGTGAAGGGAAGCAGAGTGTGTTTCCCAACTCTTTGAAGAGAGAGTCCTTGTTTTCTCTTGCATTTTATTCTTTCTGCCCTTGTCATCCGAACACGAAGCATTGGCCCCGTGCCTGTCTCCCTGCTGGCCGGCTGTCCTTGCCATTCTCAGTTCTGAATTTCTATGTATCTCATGGGGCCGTAGGGCTTGTTTGCGCCCAGTTTGGCATACTAGGGGAGCCTCTGTCTCCAGTTGGCTGTCTGGAGATTTGCTTCCAGCAGCTGAGGAGAGAGGCTGGAATGACCGCCATCCAAATGACCCAGGGAGACGATCAAGGGCTTTAGCCTATTTGAAAGGCTTATTGGGATAAGAATGACCGAAGCCTCTGGATGCTTAACTCATGCTGTCTATGGAGTAGAAGCCACCATGCTGTGGGTGTCTGTGCTCACATACCAATTCCTCCAGCTGCCAGCTGTTTTCCCATCTCTAGGCCTTTGCATGGGCCATTCCTTCTGCTGGGCAAGTCCTTGCTGCAGTTTTTACTTTAGCTAACAAAGCCCCGAGGCACGGGTCCCTGCTGTCCTCCCTAGCAGCCTACCATGCCTTTCTCCTTTATCCGCCTTGCACCAGACACACAGGCCTTGTTGCAGTTAATAAAACAGGCTTGGCAGTTTTTTGCCTCAGGGCATTTGCACATCCAGACCCCGTGTCTGCAATGGCCCCTCTTACCTGACTTGCCCATGGTTAATTTATTTGTATCTCTTAGGTTTTATCTACCCTCAGCTCCCCCATGAGACCCTTCTGGATTCTTCTAGATAGAAGAATCCTCATTCTCTATCTCAGCCTCCTTGTCCTTTCTTCCCAGCATGTCACACTTTGTAACATTTATTTACCTTTTAGTGCCTGACTCCCCACTAAAGTGTGAGGGCCAATGAATCAGGGACTTTCAATGTTTCCATCCATTCTGAACTGGGAATGCCTTAACACACTGTTTGTTGTATAGGGTACTCACTTAGTGTTTATTGAATAAGTGAAAGAGTGGCTCATTTCTGCCTATCCTTCCTAATTCCATCTGGAAGTCAGTTGCCTCCTTGTGTAAATCTTTCCTGACTACACTCCCCCCACCCGCACAAACACAGGGTCACCTCAGGTCTGAATAAGATGTCTGCCCTGGTGCTTTCCTATTCCCTGGGGCCTACTTCCTTAGGCTGTGTTATAGTGCCTACTGGTATATCCCTTTCAGCAGGCAGATGGTGATATAGAAAATGATCTAGGATCTAGAAAAATATAGGATACACAGAGATTGCCTGACTTGACCAGTGTTGGTTAAACCAATGAATGAATGAATGGTTAGGGGTCATTTCAGAGATGCACACAAAACTCAGTGTGGAGTGACTACCTAGCTCAAAAAGAGACAGGGATAAGTTTCAGAAGAAAAATCTTACATAACTTTGTTCTGATGTTTCCTGGTGTTCACTTTATCTGATGATATTCCAGTAATGTAGTCAAGCAATGATCCAGCAAGGCCTTAGAGATAAATTAACCAATGGGTCCCAACTCTTTCACAACTGAAATGATCTTATCATTTCCGGATCCTATGATGCTCATTCCCAAATATTGAAACCCCAGGAAGGGGTTTGAGTTTCAGGCACCTCTCTGGGCCTCGGGGTCCTCATCCATAATGAGAAGGATGAAAAAGATCATATCTTCCAGCTCTAACATTTTCTGACATTAGGAGAAGGAAAAGAAAAGTGAATTGGGGAAAATCGGAGAGGGAGATGAAACATGAGAGACTGTGGACTCTGAGAAACAAATTGAGGGTTTTGGAAGGGAAGGGAGTGGGGGGATGGGTGAGTCTGGTGGTGGGTATTAAGGAGGGCACATACTGCTTGGAGCACTGGGTGTGGTGCATAAACAATAAATCTTGGAACACTGAAAAAATAAAATAAAATTTTTTTTAAAAAGTAAGAAAAATCAAGGTAACTAACATGGAAACTTCTTTGAAAAATTCCCAGTGTCTCTGAAGCTCACTGTGGGCAGTCTAAGTCCAAAGAGAATTATGGCTGGGAACCTCAACTTTGGGCATCTCAGGTTCACTGCTCTCCCTTAGAGCAGACAAGGGTCACCTTCTTCTCCATATCATTGAGTAGGCTGTGGCTCAAAAGCTTATGGAAAAACATAAGAACATGGAACCAAGTACACAAAGCGAAGAGAGGCTCTCAGGACATGATATGGTCCCTTGGTCCACTGAGGAGGGATGCACTTGGGACCAGCAGTGTGTGTGGCTGTCTCAGAGAGCACATGTAAGGAGTATGGCTGGACAGAGTGGGAGGGCTTTGAAGGGTGGAGAAAATGTGGACTAAGGTTAAAATGTGTTGAGAAGAAGAAATATTGAGACAAATGAAGGAAGGAGAGAAGAAGAAGAACAGGCAGACAGAAATGTAGCACAAAGATCATGAGCCCAGCAGTCAGAAGACTTCATATTTAGCTCAGGTTGACCACTAATTAGATGTAAGAACCTGAACAAATCTCTTGACATCTCTGGGCTTCAATTTTTGAATCTGTAAAAATGGAACTAATAACACCCTTCCCACAACTCAGCACTATCTTTCAAACTAAAATAAACTTATGGACATGAAAGTGTTTGAAAAGAATTCTTTAAAAAAATGAATGAAAGCAGAAATGATTGGGTCAAAAGGGTTAAGAGCAGTTATGGAATAATACAGCGTCAAGTGCTACCACATTAAAGAAATACTACCAGGGATTTATAACTCACAAGGAAATGGATCAAAGGGGTCAGGGAAAGGTCCCTGCCACCCCCAAAGGCTTGGTCATATTTTTCCAATTGTTTAAAAGAGAAAAATTAATACATGTTATCTTTATTTTACCCAAAGGTGACTTACAGGAACTGAAAGGGTTGGGCCAGGACAAGGGGTTGATGGATCAAAACATGCCTTTGATGGAGCTAAGTCCCAGGTAATTACAGCCCTGGAAAGTTTCCCTAAACTAAAGGTCATGGGCTAGACTGTCCCTTGGTCATTCACATACCCCAGCCACAGCAACAGAAAAACCAATCAAACCACCAACAAGACTCGAATCCAGAGCTTGAGAGGATGGGTGGGGAGTGGGGAATGCAACTCAAGTAATGGACTTTGAAATGGGTTGAATAACAAGATAAGAACAGAACTCACCAGATAAGAGCAAAACTTTAAAGACAAAATTATGACCAATAAGAACAGACAGTGGCTGTTCTGTGAGCTCTTTTTAGTTAAGGCTCAAGTCAGAATCCTTCCAAGGGTGAACAGGTCAGACTTTTAAAGTTGGCGGAGTCCGTCTTTGGAGCCCCTTCTTCTGTGGGGTGCCACCTTTAACCCTGGCCAGGACCCTGCCACTTAGTGTGTCCCACTTTGCTCTCAGCCCCTGTGCTAGGCCGGCCTGACTTTCCTTTCTGCTACAGCATCTCCATCAAGACTCCATATTGTCAGCTAGTCCCCTGAACCTCTACTGTCCAGCCCCCCATCTCTGGATGGGGGCTTGCTAAGCCATCCAAGCCAGACATTGGCCAAGCCTTGCTTATATGCCAATGGCCCAGGGCCCAAGGCAGCTAGACCTTCAGGGCCAGCTCCTATGCCTCCTTTCTGGGGCCTAATGTACATGACACAGAGAAAATTCCTTTTCAATAGTAAGAAAAGAGACAAGGAATTTAGAACAGGCGGAAAGCCCCTATTTTCTAAGCACTGTGATCTTCTGGAAAGAAAGTATTCACACAGCTACCATAATATGATTACAGCAGTAACTGTTGGGTGATCATGATTTTTTCTTCTTCTTTGCACACACTCCGTTCTCTCTGTGAGGAGTAATTTTTGATCTGCAAGGCAGCTCTTAGCCTTTTTAATTCTTTGCAGATTGTCCCTTTTCAATATTCTGTACATTAGCCATATACAGGCTCACAATGTATTTTGAATAATGTTTGTCAAAATATTCACAACATAGGGGCGCCTGAGTGGCTTAAGCATCCAACTTGATTTCAGTTCAGGTCATGATGTGAGACTGAGCCCCTCCTTGGCTCTGTCAGGCTCCACGGTCAGTCGGGAATCTGCTTTAGATTCTCTTTCTCCCTCTCCCTCTGTTCCTCCCCCCTGTAGGCACTCTCTCCCCCCTCGCCCTTCTCAAATACATAAATAAATCTTTAAAAAAATACTCACAGTGTATGTGCAGGGAATGAAGGTTTAGCCAGGGCTCATCAGTGGCGTTGCCATGTTGACAGTTCTGCATTCCAGCGTGGGCCAGAAATTCAGGCCAACCCACTGAAGAGTTTATTTTATTATTTTTTTAAAAGGGGCAATTAGCTTTTGTGCTCCCCCCCCCCCAAGATATTATTTATTCATTTATTTATATGAGAGAGAGACACAGGGGGAGCAGCAGAGGGATGGGGAGAAGCAGGTTCCTTACTGAGCAAGAAGCCCCATGTGGGGGGCGCCTGGGTGGCTCAGTGGGTTAAGCCACTGCCTTCGGCTCAGGTCATGATCCCAGGTCCTGGGTTCGAGCCCCACATCGGACTTTCTGCTCAGCAGGGAGCCTGCTTCCTCCTCTCTCTCTGCCTGCTTGTCTGCCTACTTGTGATTTCTCTCTGTCAAGTAAATAAATAAAATCTTTAAAAAAAAAAAAAAAAAAGAAGACCCATGTGGGACTCAATCCTAGGACACTGGGAAAATGACCTGAGCCAAAGGCAGACCCTTAACTGACTGAGCTACCCAAGTGCCCCTCCACTGCAGATTTTTAAATACTGAGGGAAATGAATTAGGATTCTCAATTTCTTTCACACAAAAGTATCTTTAATTTTGAGATCTTGCTGGTAGTAATGGCACAAGAAACAGATGATAATAACTGTAAGATACATCATTTGAAAGAGTGCCTAGTGCAATCTTCATCTTGTATGTAGAGTATTTTCTGATTAAAGTTAAGGAAAGTAATACACTGATGAGAGAAATATCCACACTCCATCTTGAGATGACAAGCACAGAGCTCCCAGTTCCAACCCAAGAAAGGGCTCATCCTTTCCGAGAAGACTTCAATTCGATGCACTATGGTGATTTTAAGAGACCAATAAAATGTTGGAGACTGTTGGATACAAACTACAAAATGTTGTCTTAGTCTTATATAAATCTGCATGAATCTGTTACATGGAATGCTTCACACAGTTAGTTCTCTCATTCTGCTAAAGAAATAGAAATGTTCCAGAAAAGAAATCAAGCAAAACCATTGATTGATGTTATATCTGTTTATGCATTGAATGAACACATGAGCACGCAGTACAGGATATAAACACAGACTCTGCCCTGAAGTACATATAATCTAGAAATAGAAGTATGGAACACTTAGGGTAACTAAAAATCCAATAAAGACAATGGAAAGTACCATAGGAAGGATCCGAGAGTACAGTCCTATGGTTATAGCACAAAAGAGAGAAATCACTTCCATCTGGGGGTGGGGGGGGGGGGGATAAAAAAAAAAAAAGGTTTCCAGGAGGGGGTAATCTTTGAGCCAGTCATAAAGGGTAGAGATTACTGGCTCTGAGGAGATAAGGAACAGGTGGATGAAAGGGAAGGGTCATGGGAAACTGCCTACAGCTGTTCATTTGCCTGGAGCGTGGGGTCAGGAAGGGAGATAGGAAATGGCAGCCTTACAGAAACACTGAAAACATTGCATTTTGGTGTGGAAATGTGAGGCCTTAAAGCAGGATATAATAAATCTAAAGAAAGTTAAAAGTTTGTAGGAGGGAAAACTAGAATTTACAGATCTTACAGCATTAGAATTAAGGACTGCTCTTGAAATACTGAAAACAGTAGCATTCGTTCAAATAAGAGGAAGCATATAGTACTTTCTAGTCTGATTAAAATCATTTACTCAATACATTGTGCGGGGAGGTTTAGATTCAAGAGGAATTCAATTAACTTCCAGATAACGAGACCATCGTGGTTGTTGAGAGAATTGAACAGTGTTTGGGGGAGACCGACCCCAATCTTAATGCAGTCAGTGCCCCTCAGAGAGCTTGATTCTTCCCTAAAACGTCTCAGCCCTGGAGTGTAATTGTTTAAAAGCTTGGGTTTGTGTTTCAGACAGATCTGGGTTCATGTCCTTTTCTGTAGCATGCAAGATATTGGGCAAATTGCTTTGTCTCTTTAAGTTCCAGATTCTTAAGATGGTAATGGTGATGCCCACTCCACAGGATTTTTATGAGAATAGACATATTATAAGAAAATGCTTGAGAAGAAAATGCTTTGCAGGATACTGGTGTTGTATAGCAGAAGTTGGCTGTTGTGGTTATTGCCTGAGTTACATGGGCCATGGGCTGAATTTAGGGTGACATTTCTTATGGTCTGAATTTAGGGTTTCAAAGGAATCAAGAAATATGTCCAAGCTTGCCTTCATAAGGGACCTCCCAGGTCTATGCAGTGCATGTAGTATGCCCAGCAACACACCCAAGGGCAGTCCCTACACATGGCGTCTAGGGTCTTGGATCACATGTGCATTTGATTTTAGGTATCTCAGGTCTTCAACTACTGAGCTCAAATACCCACACAAGACTAATCCTGTCTTGTGCCCAGGGCTGGGCTGAGACTTTGAGGTTCCTGAGAGCAAGAGCTGAATAAACTAGCCATGAGAGTGTCGGGGCCAGGCTAAAATAACATGGCCTGAGTGAATGACATAGGCAGCCAAGTCTAAAATACCAGGGAGCCATGGCTGGCTGGGGCGAAAAGAGAAAGTTGAAATTGTTTATAGGGGGAGAACACCAAAGCACACAGCTCTTGGGAGTCACGGAAAACAGGAGAGTAATGGCTCAGCAGGAGAGACGGCCAAAACTGGAGGCCACCACGATCGTTAACTGGAAAGCTGAATTCTGTAACGAAAAATTTACTCAGAGCTGGGCTGTGAGGAACAGTCCCGAGTATCTCTAGAGAAATGTAGTGGGCAGAGAGCAAAAAAGCTCAGTATGGTGACTCAGGAGGGCTGGAGCCAGCTCTTTCCTCCCCTTGTAAGAGCTCTTTTGTCACGAGTTAGATAATGTCTGAGGAAATCTGTGGTAATGGAGCAACGCAGCTCTCCATGACAATATGACGCTGGGACACCTCAGGCCTCTCTGAGCTACTGTGAGCTCATTTCTCAGAACAGCTTCCACCCTTCGTGAGGAGTGTCCCTTTGAGGACCTCTGTCACCAGTCCGTGGAGAGCAAGCACCACTGAAGAGACCTCCGTCCCTTCCCAGGGGCTTCCCTTGAAGAAGCTCCCTTATTATCACCCAACACCTAACTGGCTCCTTCTCAAGGGCTCCTCCCCAAGCTTCCCCTGAGTTTACATATCTCAACTATTTTTTAAAAGACGCATTAGCACTCAGGAACAGTCAAGACTTGAAAGAAGTCAGATGGCCTCAGAAAGAACCATGACCTTGGAGAGTGACCATAATAATCACAGCTTTTGATCTTCCTGGGACATTATACCTCAGGTCTCTGGAGCCCTCACCCCGGCCATGGCACTGGTGATGGTGGGAAGGGCCAATGACCAGTCTTCATGGACCTCTTGGCAGCCTGGAAGTGCATGGGAAGAAATACAAGCGTTTCCTTGCTCTCATATTTCCTTGCAGCATCCCTTACTTTTCTTCAGTCCTGCCTCTTGTCCCTGCCCATCTCCCGACAACCATCCCTCTGCCTTTAGAACTTTCTTCAACATCCCAAGAACTTCTGGAATGAAACAGGATCAGGAAGGAGGTGAGACATCATAGTAAGATCTTCTCAGAGCTGAGATGTCCTAGAAGTTCAACGAAATATTTGAGGTTTGGGTTTTCCTTTAAATTCGTCTAAACATTGGCACCAAAAATAAAACACGGACTCACCTCTTCCTCTTTAGCTTTCCTACTGTTCCTTCGTGCCCAACATTCAATAACTGACACTCTGAGCACTGTGTGCTAGGCACTGCTCTAGGTTCTGGTGAGACAGAGCTAAATCAGTCACACTTCTCACCTCTAAGGAACTTACAGTCAAGCTTCCAATTACATTTATCATTTATTTACACCTGTCTCAGAGACCTGCAGTGCACTAATTCAGTTTTCCCCAAACATGGTATATGGGCCAGCAGAGATGATTTTGCTGGTACACAAAAGGAGGTAGGAAAAGGTGGTGGCTGCAGTCAGAGGGCAGGTTTTGCCAGTAACAGCAAGAAAGGACAGAAGGCAAGAGGGAGGGAGCGGAGTAGCCAGCAGTTCCTAGACAAGGAGAGGGTACTATGGTTTCTTTTCAGGCTGTGGGTCCCCTGGTTACCCCTGCACTTGCTGGGTAACCCATGCCCAAGTCTTCATTGCTCACCATCTGAATTTCCAGGAGGGACTAGACCAGTAGGAACCCACAGGGGGCAGAACATCCCACCTGGTGCCCTGGTCTGAGGCCCAGGCTCTGTGAATTCACCAAGGCAGACCTGCAGGGTCAGATTACCTCCCACAGAGGCAAGGGAGCCCAGAGATGCAGAGCAGGCCTCCAGCACTGGAGAGCAGCCTCGAATTCTAGCCTCGAACCCACGTGAGCCAAGCAATCTTAAACCACTTGACCTCTTTGAGCCTTAGCATCTGAGTTGTAAAATGGAGAGAGAGTACCTACGCCACTGGGTTATTATGAGAATTCAATATAATTTAATTCTACATAGCATGTAGTTGGTGTCAGATAGTGATATGCCAAAGATCCAAGAATGTGTCTTCTAAGCTGACCCAAGCCTTCAACTAATTTCAAATATCAGAAAATATTTTCATTATCTGAACCATATGATTATACACTCATCTGAATAGCTCCTTGTTTTGCATATTATACAGGGATCTTTGGAAGATGAAACAAAATATCTTAATAAGTATTTTTCTAGACCAGAATTCAGCTTGGAGTAGATGAAGAACCCATTTTCCATCACTTTCCAAACATTACCAGGGAACTCAACCTGTTCCAAAACTAGATTTTGGAAATTGCTTCAGAAGCCTTATTCAAAGAGAAGTTTGTTGGGCTAAAGTTACTTTCATCATTTTTGTTAGGAACTGACTCTTAGTAACCAATCTTACCAGGTAAAAGTGTTCAATAATTTTTTTTTTCCAATCTTCCTGACACGCTACTCTAGTGAGTAGGAATTTTAAATTCACGAATCCTGCTAAGGCTAATACTATGACTACTAGTTATTATTATAGCTGACATTCGTGGAGAGCTTACTAAGTGCTGGGCGGGCCTGTCATAACTCTTTTGCATCTGTTAACTCATGCAGTGGTCAGAAACAACTCAGACTGGTGCTATTATTAGCCTTTTTTTGACAAACAAGGAACTAAGGCACACAGACATGGAGAAACGGACCCCTGGCCTGGGAGCTGGGACTCATCCAGGCAGTCTGACCCCTGCGCTTAGACGTAGCAAACTCAGACAGCTGACTCAGGACTCTGAGCCAAGCATATGTAAATTGTTTCCTTTTTCTCAATGAGGTACTTATTTTCATAAATTGTTCAGACTTACTGCTACATGCAAGACATTAAAAATTAATTAAAAATTAATAGCATTTGTTTTCATGGTTTCATGGCATTTCTCTATTTTTATACTCTTTTAAAAAAATTTACGGAAGCGATACTGATTTTGCACTTAAAGTGAAACTAGAAAGTTTTCTTCTGGAGCGAAGTGGTTGGAGTAAGAAAATCAGCTTCAGAGAAAGTGATGAAGTCTTTAATGGAGTCACTGGGTATAGGTGGACACGGTTGGAAAGGGGCTTGTGGCCCCCCCCCTTTTTTTTTTTTAACAGAAAACAGAACTTTATTCCAAGGATCAGAGATCATTTAAAATTATTTACAGTCATTGAAAATAACGTGGAGGGGTTGGGGCTCGGCAGAGCCACGCAGAGCCCTGGCTGTACAGCCCCCAGGGCCTAAGTGTTCCCCAAACACACACCCCGTGCCCCGGGGCCTGGACCGGTCCCCGCTGCCGGCCCGCCTCCCGGAGCGGGGCCCTGCGGAGACCCCCCGGGAGACTGGCGGGAGGGAGCGAGGGCGGGGATCCCCAGGAAGCTGGGCTGGGGGGCCCGCGGGGCCGGCCTAGCTCCACACGTCCAGGGAGTAGCAGCCCTTGGTCATCAGCTTCTTGACGTAGTCCACAGCCTGCGCGTGCTCCACGGCCCCCCCCGTCGGCCACGATGTCGTAGAAGATGTTCTGCACGTCCCTCGCCATGTTCCGAGCGTCCCCGCAGACATAGATGTGGGCGCCGGCCTCGTGGATCAGCCGCCACAGGTGCTCCTTGTCCCTCCGCAGTAAGTGCTGCACGTAGACCTTGTGCGGCTGCTCCCGGGAGAAGGCCACGCTGAGCTGGGTGAGGGAGCCATCCTTCTGGAACCCGGCCAGCTCCTCGCGGTACAGGTAGTCCTCGTCGGCGCGCCGGCAGCCGTAGTACAGCAGCGTCTCCCCGACCTCCTTGCCCTGCTGCCGCAGCCAGGCCCGCTCCTGGATGAAGCCGATGAAGGGGGCCACCCCGGTGCCGGGGCCCACCATGATGACGGGCGTGGTGGCCTTAAAAGGCAGGCGGAACTGGGACTTGCGCACGAACATGGGCACCAGGGCCCGGCGGCCGTTCTCCCCGGCCGGCTCCTTGGCCCGCAGCCAGCTGGTGGCCACGCCCTTGTCGACGCGGCCGGCCTCGGTCTCGTACTCCACGGCCACGGCGCAGATGTGCAGGGAGTTGGGGTGGACCTTGGAGGACGAGGCGACGGAGTAGTAGCGGGCCTGGAGGCGGGGCAGCAGCTCGCACAGGTGGTCGATGGGGGGCCGCAGGGACGGGAAGTCCTGCAGGATGGCCAGGATGTGCCTCCGGGCCTCCACCACCCAGCTCAGGTACAGCTCCTTGCCCTCGCCCGAGGACGAGGCCATCTTGCGCAGCTGCTCCTGCTGGGAGGGCTCGGAGGCGTACGGGGCCAGCTCGTAGAGCACGTTGGTAGGCGGCGGGTTGGTGATGTCCAGGTAGTAGGTGAGGGCCGTGCGGTACGACGTGGGGCAGGGGAAGGGGTGCTTCTTGTTGGACTCCTCGTCGAGATTGTTCAGGGACATGATGACGTCCAGCTCGGCACCCAGGATCTCGCCGAGCTGGCTGACCAGAGCCTCACGGAGCGCCACCAAGCCCAGCCCAGCGGCCCTGTCTGCTTAGCCAGCTGGCGTTTCCCTGGGCAAGTCCAAGTGGCAGATGACACGAAGCTGAGGCCAGGGTACAGAGGCCAGCTCTCGCTCCCACCGACCTCAGGGTCCCATGTCTTGCATTCTCAGTCACCCTGTGACCAGCTTTTGTGGAAAATGGGATATGGCCAGAGGGGGCTCCAACCCCTTCAAGGGATTAACAAGCTCATGCTTTACGAACTCACTTTAATGCTTGTATTGAAAATATTTATTTCAATACTGCTCTGAAAGGGCCAACATTGTCTGCACACCGCCTGCCCCGCAGCTGATTTCTAATGCTGACAAGAACAAGAAAGAGGAGAATACAGCCGAAGAAGCAAACAGACTCAATAAACACTGTATTTTACGATTCTTTCAAACATTTAAACCCGGCCCTGATCACTGACATTGCCACTTTTCTGAGTTTTTTTAAAAACTGCATTTTGTAAGAAAATGAGAAAAGGGAGCAACAGGGTGGCCTGGAGAACCAGGGTGTTTACTGCCTCGAGGAACCAGAAGTTCCTGCAAGCCTGGCTGGCCTAAGAAGTAACAGCTCAGCAAAGGGAAGGGGGAAAAAAACTCCCCTCCCACAGCAGCCACCGCCACCCCCTCTCGCACAGAGGCAGCAAGGCAAGAGCAAAACATTTTAGGAGATCTGGCCAGAACTGGTCTGTAAGAATTCCCCTGCAGCCTTAGCAATCTGGCCTCCCCGGGCAAACCTGCCTGCGGACGCAGACTCCCTGCAGCCGGGGGCCGCTCCGTAAGCTTGCAGCACCCGCCCGAGGCCGGCCACGTGGGCGGGACACTAAGGCGTGGAGCAAGAGAAAGACAGCTCAGCGGGCCGGGCCCTTGCCCCCGAAGAAAACAAGCAGGGGCAGGGAGGAAGACAGACTGTTCCCTGCAATCCGATCTCCTCCGTGCGAGCCCAGGCCCGGGGGCCAAGCTGGTTAGCCCCGGCTGGAAAAACCGAGCGTGGTGACTGTTCGGGGCAGATTAGAAACACATTGCTGGAGAGAGGCGAGGGAGGGGTGTTCTGCGGGCCCAGAGTGAGCATGGCAGCGAGGCTGGACGCGAGGCGTGGGGCTGGGCCAGGCGGCCCCCGCAGTGGGGGGAATGCCGAGGAAGGGCTGTGTATAATGCTCTGTTTGTGAGCCGAGATTCCAGCTCCTGGGGTGGCCCCTGGCAGCTGCCCTGGCCTCCCAGTGAGAAATCTGGAACAACAAAGACGCTGGGACAAAGGGTCTCAGGCCAGAGGGGCTGAAGGGTGTAGAGGGCCAATAGCACTTCAGTTCTGAGGGACACAGATCAGCCCCTCGGAGGCGGGAGACCAGCTGTCCAGCCGGGCTCCCTGAGGATCAAGAACTCACGTTTCCTGGGCATTTACTGGTGGCCGGGCTCTAGGCAAGGCTCTTACTACATACTCCATTGCGTATCAGGGGGTCACAGGATGGCATCCCCACTGACTGGAAACCCAGAAGCAAATAGCCTTTCTTCCCCATGTTAGGGACACCCAGAGTTGCCCAATTTCACAGCAGTGTGGTTTGTTTGAAATGGTAATGAGAGGTCAGCTGGGAATTTTGTCACTAGGAAACCAGTGGAACATGCCCTCCCTTAGCTTCCAGCCCGGGCGAGACTGTGAGGACCCCAGTGTCTTCACATCTCACCTCTGAAACACCGTCTGTGGCCCTACTGGCTCTCAGCTCCTCACATCCCCCATTTGGCCTGGGGGCTCCCCCTACCTGCTGAGCCGCCGCCGCTCGCCCGCAGCCTCTACTCTAGCGCCACCTGGTGGCCCGAGCTGCTAATCGACGGCTGATTCGGCTGGAATTTCTCAGAGCAGCAAAGTCTGTGTCTCACCTAGCCCGGCTTTGTGAGGTCCACTTGTCCTTTGGCTCTACCAGTTATGGACACGTTATTATCACTCTTCCCCAGTTTCCACGGGTTTGGCCAATTCTCTGCTGCTTCAGCTCACTAACTGGCCTCCAGTGTTATTTTCACATCTCCCCCGCCCCACCCCCGCAACACCCAAATCAGGGAGGTCTTGCCCCCTTTGTTACAATTTTGCCAAATAGACCAACTTTTTCATTTGAATCTTTTTCGGTTTTCTAGAGGATTCTTCTCTCCCTCTCCTTATAAGGGTTTGGGACATGGGGCATGGGACATGTTTCTGAGAGAGTGATTTTACTCTGTGAGCGTGGCACAAAATTCTACCTCATTCGAATTTGTCCCTCCCACCTGTGCTCAATCTCGTCCCCATCTGGGGGCTAAGACTGGGGACCGCAGGCCTGTCCAGTCACATGGGAGTTCCCTGCCCTCCTGGAAACCCTCCCTGGGAATGCACTTGAGAGTCTTCACCCTGGTTTTGACCAGGAGGCTCAGTCCGGTGTCTGACTCTGATCCACAGAGGCGACCAAGCACAAGAGGGAAAATAAGCCTTCTGGGCAACAAATGTGGAGGCCAAGCTCGAGTGAGAAGGGGTTTGTCCAGGACAGCAGCCTCAGACACACTCGGAAGGGTAAATGCCCTTTGCAAAACAGGAGGATGGCCAAGGCTGGGACCAGAGTGCCCGTGTCTGGTCAAGGCCATAGAGCAAAGCGAGCGTCAGAGAGAGGAGGGGGTTGGGTCTGAGGAGGCCGTGTGAGGTCCGGGTATTACGAAGAAGCACAAGGCCTGGGCTTTTATCAGGGACCTGCTGCGTGGCATTAGTTTAATTGAGCAAGCTAAGAGTCTGCAGAGCCGACTCAGATTCGTGGGGCCAGTGCACTCCCCAGATGTCTAGTTACTGTTTCTCCAAGGAGGCCTATCAAGACCTCAGGTAAATAGAACCGCCTATAAGGCACCCTCAGGACATGAGGCCCAGAGTGGGTATAAGGCACAGCACAGGTGTCTCTGGGCCCTTTGTCACCCTGATGCAGTAGGTTGATCCATAGGGCCTTTGTTTATGTTGGGCATTTGTTAAATGTTTATTTGCTTTTAATCATTTATTCATTTTCATCTGACCAATGTTTTATAGTATCTACTAATGTGCTGGGTACAGTGTTGGGTAGCAGAGCAGCGAGACAAGTAAGATAACCTCTTGATTATGGTAACTTGCAATTGTGGAGTGAGAACCATATACACGGTACAACTATGAAGTCGTGGTCTCTCTCACTAGTTTTACAACAGATCTGTGCGATACCACAGGTGGACATCTGTGTGATCATGTGGCCGAAGTAGCTGACTCTCTGGGACTCCGTCTTCTCTTCTGTGGAGAGGTGTTTGGGGAATATTAAAGCCAGTGTCCTCAGTAGGGTGCTTAACATTGTGTCTGCGTACAGTAATTGCCTCATAAATGTTGGCTCTATGATGATGATGATAAAGTTGATAGTTCAGAAAGGTAATAGAATTGGTCCAGGGTTTTCCAGGTAGTAATGGAGAAAATGTGGGCTCAAAAACCTGGATCTTCTGATTCAAAATTCAGTCTCCTTCTCCTTACTCATGACTGTCTCTTAAGGTACTGTCTTAGAGACACACGCAACAGCTGGGTGGTTAAGTGCTTTTCATTGCTTTTCTACCGTGAAGTTGATACAGAGAACCATGATTTAGGAGGTCAAGAGGCAAATTTGGCTCACCAAATACCAGTCACGGTTTTGATTCTTCCTCTGCACCACAGTTGCACCTGAATCAGAAGTCACATAAAACGTTTATAGGCATGAAAGGGAGCTGTGACTTCAATAGGCAGAAGGTGGGTTCTTTTTAGTCCAGGCGCTGAGGGGAGTGTCAGTTTGGATGAGAAACACACCAGGTCAGTGGGGGCACAGTCCCCAGAAATTCTTATTCAATGAGTCCTTGTTGAGGCACAGGAATCTGTTTTGAAGACGCTTACGACAAGCAGGTTTGAGAAGAACTGAACTAGACATGTCCCGAGGGCCTCTGTGGTTCTGTGGCCTGGCTTCTCCCGGGTGGTGGCGTCCGCCAAACTCAAGACAGGGTTGGGAATGAAAGGTGACGGGACCACGAAGGACGGAAGTCAACAAGAAGCTATGAGCATAGAGAAGCGACTTGGATTCTGGCCCCCCAGAAGAGCCTTGCCCATCTGAACCCTCCAGGGGTGCAGTCCTCCTTGGCCAGCTCATGACTGCTGGCTGAAGACCAGTTCTTGTAATTTAGAAAAAGCAGAGAGAAGGGTGTGGGTGGAGCTGATCTAGGTAAATCTCATCAATAATTCTGCAAGATCAAGTTCCTGAAGCAGCATGAACTTGCACATGCAGAGATAATGTGTCTCCACAGTCTCATTGGCTAATGTGTGAAGTTCTGCTTCAGGCTGTCTTATTTACCTGCATTGTTTTCTCAGCCAGACCTTTTGTCTGAGGGTGAGCCAGCACAAGGACAACAACACACACATTCCTCGAGCTCCGGCAGGTAAACCGGGGAGTCCAGGCCCAGCCATGTAGTGACCTTACCCAGCCCTCGGTGGCGGGCTCCCAGGAAGCAGCAGCTACAATAGTATCTCCAGCTTGGAGAACTTCTCCAGGCTCCACCTCCTGACCTTGGCTCAAAGCCCTTCTCCTCTCAGTGCTGTTTTCCCTGGATCTGTTTCCTGGATTCCCCTCGCCTAGGTCCTCTACTTTGATGATTAGTCTCTGGAATGTTGTCCCTGGATTTAATTCAGTTTTCCCCCTACCCCCACCCCTCTGTGCACTTGGCCCCTCTGTGAGATTTCTGGAGCCCCAGGACCACTGACTTCTAAGACACGGCATCTCAGCATGTGCCAAGCTCCTAGGGGTCCTGCCTGTCTAGAGTGCTGTGCTGAGACGAGCCAGAATTGGGTGCTACAGTCTGAGTAGGAACTGGGTGTTTCTGCCCAAGGCAACATGGGACCTGGCAGCCAAGAGGGATAAGAACAAAGTAGAAGTTAATTAGGAATAGGCAAGGGGGGAACTGAGCCTTGGATTTTCAGTTTGCCTTCAAGGGACAGCAGGCCTGAGGGTGTTAGTCTACCTTAAAGGGTCAGAAGCAAGAAAGGTCAGTGGTTCTCAGCTCTTGTTGTTTCTTGGGGTCACGAGGAGAGCTCTTAAAGAAAAATGGCGAAAAGAAAAAGAAAAACACAGAAAAACAATCTCCAGATCCCATCACAGAGCAATTACAGCAGAATCTCTGGGGATGGTCCTGACCTGTGTGTGTGAGTGCGCATGCGTGTGTGTATGTATATATGTGTATGTGTGTGTGTGTGTATGATTTTGATGGGTAGCCAGGGTTGAAAACCATTGAGATGATGACAGAATCAGACCCTTTGGCCTGGCCTCCAATATTTCTTCTCTGGATCTTTTCCAGCAGTGTGGGCCAGATCCTGCCAGAAACAGCTTGATGGGATAGAGAGAGTCAAGTCTTTGGAGTCATACATGAGTTCAGATCTTGGCCATATCACCTACTAGCTGTGATTCTGCAGGTCTTAACATTTCTGAGGTGTTTCAAGATTTAAGTTAAGATGGGATATTAAGTCAAGATCCAACACTGGCAGTTTTATGACATATGTTAATTTTCTTCCCTGTCACCAGACCCTTGTAGACCCTTCCCTGGGTACTGAGACAGTCCTAGAAGAAATGAAATATGCATCAAACCATTGCCCCACATTCTGTGGGAGATGAGCTCCCCTGTGGTCCTAAAGGCTATTGTACTGGACCCTACCTAGGATCGAATGTCCTAGGATCTGAATACCTAGACTATCCCTAAATTGCTTAAATTTGTCCTTGCCTCCTCCTATTCCCGCCCATTATCCCACTCCATGCGTTTGGGAGTTTGACCTGAGCTCACTGTTGTTGGGTTCTCTCTAGTCATCTTTCCCTTTGCAGAGACATACAATGAGTGTCAAGCCTGCGACCAGGGCATGACCCTCGTATCTCAGCCCCAGTTGGGTTTCTCACCAATGTTGGCTCATCGTCCAGTTTCATCTGCCTCCCTGGTACCCAGAGGCTTCTAGACTTTGAAGCTCCTCCACCCACCTACCTGTTCCAACACTGAGACATAAGTGGCTGGGCTACTCATGACACTGCTCCGGGAGCACCCAGCTGCCCTTCCAGGAACAACCTGGAATCCAGGTGGGTCATCCCTGTTGCTCCCTCTTTTTACCAGGGATCAGGCCCCTGCTTGGTCTAGTCAGACCTCTCCCCTCATCCCAGCCCTGGACTTTCCATTACCTGAGTCATCACATTGTAAATACTTGATGGCAAAGTGTGACTGTTGTGGAGTTTGGACATAAAAGGAAAAGCAGTTGCATTAAGGTAGGGCTGTCTACCTGGAAGGACTCTATAGTCTCTGTAGGTTCTTGACTTCTTACCACTTAGCATGGGGTGACGAGGTATGTTAAGTATGTTATAGAAATGCATGAATCTTTTCCAAAATCCAAATCAAGTGAGTCTTCAACAGTGCTTCTAGATCCTATACTACTTGAAGCAATTCAGATATGTGGAATATATAACATAAAGCCATAGCCTCTTTCTGGATTCACTTCTATAATTTCCTTACCACAGACGTTGATAAAGAATGGTGAGAGCGCCCCTAAAGGGCAGCCAGTTCTTGTTGACAGCTTGTGGATAACCTGAATTCCTCCTGTCCCTTTTCCGTACCAACAGACTGAATATGCATCAGCTTAGGAAAGCACTCCGGGTGGGGTGGGGACTTCTCATGTAGAGACTCCAACTGAAAGGTGCTAGAATACAAGCTGTGGTGGCAGGTCTGCTTTTGATGTGGTTTGTGCTTACAGTGCCTAGAATCTGAGGCTGCGTCTGAGATGACATCACTAAGGTGCAGACAAAGGGCAGCCATCAGTCCTCTCTCATAAGTCAGGTCCAGTCTATCCGCAGTGGCTTCTCAGAGCTACACTGAAAGTTGCGAGTAATATAATAAAAAAAGTCGGGAGTAATGTAATAATTAATTAGTGATATCTTCCATGGGCAGGACAGCATAGTAGTTAACAGCATAGGTGTTATTATCAGAGAGACAGGAGTTCAAGTTCTGTCTCTGGTGCGTATTAGCAAGGTGACCTTGGGCAAGTTATCTAATCACTTTCAGGCTTTATTTTCATCAGTAAAATGGAGATAGATTATAGCACCTATTTCACAGGGTTATTATGAAGGTTAGTTGAGATAGTTCATGCCAACGGCTTAGCAACGTATCTGGCCCAGAGTACTCAATAAATATTAGCTATTATTGTCATACATACTGTGGGCCCAGGAGTGGACTTGGCCTATCTGCTATCCCAGTTTCAGGCTTATATAAATCCTTGTAGAGATTGTGCTTAAGACACCTTGTAAAGGCACTTTGTAGAGGTCATTGGAACTTCTTTGTTCTATGACATTAGTAAAAGGTTTTCAGTTGATGTTGGTACTGAGTTTTATTCTATAAATATGTTTTTTTCCTGCATAAATATTAAATGGTATCTCAGGATCATCACAGACCTTCACTATAGGCAATTACAAGTCTTATCTGACGTGCCCTAATTGTTTACAGGACGGAAACTTGTTGTCTTCAGTATGGCTCAAAAAGTTTTACTCCTGGGGTGCCTAGGTGGCTCAGTTGGCTAAGTGTCTTCCTTTGGTCATGCTCAGGTCACGCCCAGGGTCCTGGGATTGAGCCCCGCCTTGGCTCCTTGCTTAGTGGGGAGTCTGCTTCTCCCTCTCCCTCTGCCCTTCCCTCCACCCTTGCTCAAGCTTTCTTTGCTATCTCTCTCAAATAAATGAGTAAATAAATCTTAAAAAAAAAAATTTACTCCTGCCTAACTTCCAGTCTCATCTTCTGCTTCTCTCCAGTAAGTTCCCTGAGCTCCAACTGTACTGAATCACTTGTTTCCCAGATTCATTGTATTTTTGCCTACCTTTGTGTCTTTGCACATGCTTCTCTCACCTAGGATGCCCTTCCCCACATTATCTGTCTACACATTATTCTCTGGAATAGTTTACATAGGATTGGAATAATTTCTTCCTTGACTACTTAGCAGAGCTTTCTTTCTTTCTTTCTTTCTTTAAGATTTTATTTATTTATTAGACTATTTATTAGAGAGAGAGCACAAGCAGGTAGAGGGAGAGGGAAAAGCAGGCTCCCCGCTGAGCAGGGAGCTGGACATGGAGCTCAATCCCAGGACCTTGGGATTACAACCTGAGCCGAAGGCAGACTCTTAACTGACAGAGTCACTCAGGCGCCCACTGGCAGAGCTTTCTAAGAAAGGAATCTGGAGCTCGGGTTTTCTTTGCAGGAAGTTTTTTTTTTTTTTTAATTAGAAATTTAATTTCTTTATTGGCTAACAATTGCTCAGGTTTTAGATATATTCTTTTTTAAAAGATTTTATTTTTGTTTATTTGAGAGAGAGAGCAGGAGGAGGGGCTGAGGGGGAGGGAGTGAGAGAGAATCCCAAACAGACTCCTCACTGACCACAGAGCCCCACATGGGGCTTGATCCCATGACCCTGAGATCATGACCTGAGCTCAAACCAAGAGTTGGATGCTCAACCGACTGAACCACCCAGGTGCCCCAGGTTTTAGACATATTTTTGAACCAATTCTGGCAAATTAAAGGGTTTTTTTGTTTTGTTTTTTAAACGAATCAACTTCACTCTTTAGGTCATGACCACAAAATATCTGGGGGAAGATTTTTCAAGAAAAATTTGTATAACAATACAAATTTGTGTTTGACTTGGAAAGCACTGAGAGAATGAATATTATTTAGGTTTCTAAGTGTAAAATTTTGAGTTACTAGTGTTGACAAGCTCAGAAAAGTTCAGGGTTTACATAAAAATTTTCAGCCTACTAAGATTCTGTAGAGTGGCAGATTGTTTATTTATCTGTTTTCCTCATCATTAATAGAAATAGAATTTTAACTGGGCAATTGGCCATTTAGCTAAAGACTACTAGACTTGCCCTAAAAGAATAAATTAACTATACTGCTTTTCACTTTCATTGGCTAAGCAATAGTGAGAAGTCGTTTGGTTCCTTTGGATCTGGTGAAGGATGCCACCACTCATTGAAGATGGCAGAGCCATCCCAGTGACCCTGCACTACTAACTTCCAGACCAACACATGAAAAAGAAATTAACTTGATCCTGTTTAAGCCATAGTACTCCTTTTTTTTTTTTAAGATTTTATTTATTTATTTATTTGAGAGATTGAGAGAGAGCCTGGGAGAGACAGCATGAGCAGGGGAAAGAGCAGAGGGAGAGGGAGAAAGAGGGAGAAGCAGACTTCCCCACTGAGCAGGGAGCCTGACTTGGGGCTTCATCCCAGACCCTGGGATCATGACATGAGCTGAGGGCAGATGCTAACTGACTGAGCCACCCAGGCACCCCTGCATTTTTTTGTTTTAGAAAATACTTAGTTCCTCATTTTCTATTTCTGTTCCATATATTGAGACTCTAGTGGCATAGCCTTCCCTAAGGGGGAAGTTCAGATAAAAACTATAACAATGCTTCTCAAACTTTGTGTGTTAAAGGGTCATTAAAAAAAAATCTTCCAGTCCATCATTTTGTAAAATACAATCAAAGCATAAATTCCTATAAAAATTAAGTTAAGAATAAACATAAATAGAGCAGGCACAATGTTTTTGAATTCAACAAACATAAAAGTTATCTGTCAAATCTCTATACAAGTTTCTAACAGCCTCAATTCTTGAACTTAATTGTCCCAGGCAGGTAAACAAACAGATCAAAGTCAAGGACAAGCATTGAGTAGATGGCCTACGACTAGGGAATTACTGCCTTTTCAAATTAGACTTTTTTGAGTCCATGGAAAAGAATTCTTTGGGGAAGCCAGGATTTGTTAGGGATGAAGGGGGTTTTTTGGATTTCCAAAGTTTCCTTTCCCATGTAGAAAGAAGAGCTTGGAGGTCTGACCTTAGGGTTTTACTCTAACTCATGGTGTTAAGAGAAGCAGGATATGACTGAATTCCCATCCATAGGAAAGAGAAATGTCTTCTAGTCACTGGAGAGTAGGGTACCAAGGGGGTGCAGGGTTTCAGAATGACAGTCCTTGCTCTATCTTTCAGGATGAATCCCCTTGGGTCCACAGCAACTGTCAAATGTATTTGGGGGAAGCCAAGAACTGCTTCCTTGGGTGTAGCTTGGGGACACTGTATGTCTGTCAGAAATGTTCTTATTCAACATACTTCCATGTCCATTAATGGCAAGAAGCAGGAGCCCTCCATGGTGGAGGGGAGATGTCTAGACAGATGGTTCCAGTATCACAATCCTGGGATTTTTTTTGTGGTGTCAGCAGATCTAGGAGTTCTGATTTTCCCCCGTGGAGGGACATGCATGTGTAAAAAGGCATATTGGATGGGGAAGGGGCTTGCGGTCAGAGGGAGCAGAGGGTCCTTGTGGTCATAGTCAGTGATGAGGTCCCTGGTCATTGGCAGTAGGAGCCACTGGAACACTTTAAAAGGCGGTAACACATCATCTAAGATCCTCAAAACCACAGTGCAGGCAGCGTTGCCTTGTTGATTTCATTCTCAGAATATAAATCCTTGACTTCTATGTGTGGTTGCCGCTGAGCAAATGGACTTCAAAATCTGAAAAATTTGGCAAATATTAGAGTTACGTTCAACCAGGATGGTGAAGCCCTTCTAATGGAAGGTTGGGAGACAGTGAAAACAAAGGCTTTGGGGTCAGTCTGAGCTGGGTCTACCCTTGCTACTCTGCAACATTGGGGATGCCATTTCTCTCAAAAGAGAAAGAGAGACAGAATATCTCCTGTGCATCACTGGTGTGAGGGTCAGGAAGGATGTATGCACGTCACCTTGACCCCAGGTACATGCTCCGTACCCAGAGAATAAACTTGAGAAATAGAAGCTTTTCTTCTCTTGAGTTAGGATTTGCCAACTAAGAATCTGGCACTCTTCTCTTTCAGTTGTATTTTCTTCCAAGAAAAAAATAGAAAGATTCTCAATATGGGTATCCAAGGAAGAAGAATGACTGACAGCAAACCCTTCATAGGTCCAAGGCTGCGATTTTCAGCAGAGCTCATATCAGCTTCAGAGGGAGGCTGTGTTCAGTCTCACCAATAATCAGCAGTGTCTGACAACGGACTTGCTCTGCATGTGAAAGCTGACTTTTATTTATTTCTCTTGATTAGTTTTCAGTAAAGAGAATCCCTTAATTGATGAAGAAGGTGTCTTATGTCACAGAAATCATGAAGGGTTCATTCAGTCATTGACAATACCTTCCTGAGGCCTCAGTGTTCTTCTAGCTCTTTGTCCAAGCCCAAGTTGACTATCCCCAAGTTGACTCTCGCAAGGAACCACTGGCCCACAGCAGCCCTTCTCAAGAGCAAGCCCTCACACCCCAGACTTGACTAATAACTTTAGATCACTGACTCCATGGTGGCAGTGGGTCTGATATGAATGAAAGTAAGATGCTTCTTCATGCCCAGTGTTCCTTATGGCAACCTTGGGGACACCATTTCTATTGCAAGGAACCCCTGGTAGAGAACTTCCAAGAGTCTACAGGCTCACATATGAAGTTGGCCTAGTGGTGGGTTTCAAGGCAAACTTCATAAGCTTGAGAGCCAGGCATATCATTCAAGCTACTGTGATCCAGAATGACTTCAGGGACTGCTAGACAATGTCCCAAATTTCACAAATCACAAATCACTGAATTAGGGTTCAGTCATTCAGCCACTCCATTTTCTGATAATCTCCTTGTGGGATTTAAACTTCATAGCAAATGATCTGTGGCTATTGCATGGTTGTTCACAAAGATCTTCTGCAATGTTACTAGGAGGAAAGAAGAGGGATGGTGGCTCACACTGGCAGGAGTGCCCTGGGGAGGCAGGAGGCAACTCCTAGGACACGGAAAAATCTATGGTCTGCAAAACAAAAGGCTGTGAGAATCTTAACGTACTCAGCAGTCAGCTAAGAATGAATGCAGCAAAACAAATTTGTGTTCAACTTCAAGGTTAACCAAAGGAAAGGAAACAAGCACACACATTAAAAAAAAAAAATCTTAGAAGCCAACTGGCAAGTTTGACAGACTAGAAGCAGCAGTTTGGAAACATTATACCAAGACGAAGTGTGGGGCTAAACTCAGGGCTCTTTCTGGGTTCCCTGGGAAGCTACTTTTCTAGCCAGATAGGAGACCAAGAGCTGAGGACAGAAGGTTGGCCGCCTTCTAAATTAGACTGTATAGTCCAAATCACCTTCTAAAACAACCCTGTGTTTCCTTCTAACTTAGTGTGAAATCATGCCCAGGCATGGCAACAAACACCAGGATTTTAGTGCTTGGGCAAACATCAGAGGTCCCTATTCTGACATGCTCTATTTCCAGAATGGGTAAATGATGCTTCATGAAGGGACTTTACCAAAACTGTGCAGCTCCTGAGTGGCAAGTCCAGAGTTGCCCAGACTGCCTGACCCCAGTTTAATGCTTTTTCTAGCACATGGTCTGATCCCTCATGTCTTGTCTCTGGGAAGTTTGGTTTCCTGATAGCACTGTGCCTTGTGCATACTTTTGTTACAAATTCTATTTATAGCTAATAGCAGCAGTTTTAGTAGCCCTTCTCATGTTAAGATTTGTCTCAGTAGTTTTTATTTTTCAGGCTGGACACTGGCCATAGGAGATTAAAACAAATTTTCTCTTTCTTTTTTAATAAAATACCATTCCTCATGCAATCTTGTTTCCTGAAGCTGCCTCAGTGGGAGGAGGGGTGGCTAACATTCAGGATATTCATTCAATGTCAACAAGAAAATAGTTTTCTCCTGCTCAAAATCAAGGAGCTCACCATCTAGTCGAGGAGCTAAAACTGGCCCACACAGAAAAGCAGTCATTCTAGGAGGCAGAAGAAATCTGTGAGCAAAAAGAGTTAAGTCCTATGATGTTCCTAAAGGGGGAGCCCTGTGAGGTCTGGAGGTGATGAGGGAAGGTTTTGTGTGGAAGATGGGACAGGTGTTAGTCTTTGGATGGAAGGAGATAGTTTTACGAATGGATGCCGTGTCAAGGGAAAGAAACGTCAAGAATGAGGGCAGAAACAAAGGAATGAGTAGAGCGTCTTCAGCAGTCACTGGCTGGAGGAAGGTGGGAAAGGGTATGGAAAGGCAAGGAACAAGACTGGATGACATAGACCCAAAAAGAGAGGGTATAAATGAGCCACCATGGGAAATAGGGAGCCACAGAGAGATTTTGAGCCAAGAAGTGACATGAATGTAGTTCTAAAGGATGATTGGCATGCAGGACAAATTGGAAGACACAGGTTAGAATCAGAGGAACTAATCATTGCATCCGTGTGGTAAGACATAGTATGAAATGTCAAGGGCCTGAAACCAGGGTGTGCTAGTACAAATGGAAAGGGAGTGACAGATATGATAAAAGTTTTGAAGGAAATATTGAGCACATGCCATCTGCTCATGCTGTCCTAAGAAGTCTTTGTTCCTTCCTCAAAGTGACAAAACATCAATAGATGTACTTATGAAATATTGTGATATATAAATGCCTATCAATATTTACAGGTTTCTCATGATCTACGTCATTTTCCAAATATTTAATTGCTTTGGGTGAGGTTTAAATATTAGATGCATTTTGTAGGGTGAAATTATCAGAGTAATTTATGATTTTCAAATGACATCTCGAAATACCTTTACAATATTTTAATGATCTGAATTTCACGATATGGTCTATTAGTCCAGCTTTTTCAGATTACAAGAAAGAGACATAGCTAGATTATCCTAAGTGAAGGAAGTTTACTGTTGGAATTCACAGGGAAATAAGAAGGTTGGCCAGGTGCTCAGTAGTTCTGATCATTCCGGGTCTCACACACCAATCCAGTGCTGTCATAATGGGAGGCACAGTAGATCTAGATTGGACCCTGGGGAGCAGTAGAGCCACTGGATATGATTCAAGTTACTGCAGTGGGTCCTATGACCTGCCCTCTTTGTGAATACCTCCCACGCTCTCCTAGAGATGTGACTGCATTTTCTCTCTGCAATGTGGAGGATGGAGTTTTACCCATACTGGATAGAGCTTCTCCCCAAGACTACACATGGGACTGTTCTGCATCATAGTCATCCCAATTGATTGCCTTTCACTCTGGCCATTCCTATTGTAATCAGCTAGGACAGGGTTGCTGTCTCTCATAACAAATGGTATAAACCATAGCCATTTAGGCAGAAAGAAAAGCCTGGGGTCACTTTCTCAGCAGGAGTCTATGGCAGACACTGAGGGTTTCCTGTCTAGTTTGGACTTGGAAGACAACGATGGAGATGTGTATATGAAAGCAGTGGGAGGGGTTATCTTTATCAGAGAGGCATATGATAGATTCCCAAGTTTCTAAACTTAGGAAGACAACTGGGTCTTAAATGAGCAAGGGTTGTATATATTTTGGACTTATTAATAGCTTCTGCTTACATCAAGATTTTTTCTCCTCCTCCATTAATAAGACAGGAAATATGGTCAAATATAGCATACCTGGGGAATGTCATGACTTTCCATATTTTATCATGGTCTTTATTGGAGATCAAATATCAGAGAAGGTCAACTGCCTTTTTTTTACTTTTTTTCTGGAGCCAAGAATTTGTCTGAACTAATTTTCCCAAGGTTATTACCAGCAATTAACCAATTAATATTTGGTGAGTAACTACTTTAACTATCAGCTCTAAGATGTCATCTTGTGATTTATAGCTCTGGCCCATGAGAGTGGTTTATGGAATGTTTTGGGTTGAGAAGGAGTCTCAGGTTTCCAAGGTTCACAGAAGGAAAGAGAGTCAACGCTGATTAGAGACAAAGCCATGAGGACGGGAGGGAGGGAAAATAACCTGCGCATGATATTCCCCAACCTTATACCTTAAACCCCTCCTCACAGTATTGTCAGGAACACTCTCTTCCTTACCCCTAACTTGGAGAACTTCACTGGGGCTGACTTCTTTTGCTTGTTTAGCCCCACTCAAATCTACATTATCAACAAGGGCTTTCTGAAACCTCTTTCTCCCTCTCATTCCTCCAGTCCTAACTTGGGTTCAGGTCAGCCTTTTAGATGATCAAAGTTATTGTCTTTTAGAAGGGAGTGGTATATGGGCCAGGAGCTTCCAGTGGGATACCCAGGAAGAGTCTAAGTTCGCAGACCCTTGAGCTTTATTTCCTCTCCAGGCTTGCAGGTCTAAAACTCAATCATCTCAGTGCCCCAGACTGGACCCAGAAAGAAACGATTTATACAAATCAAAGTCACAGGGGGCTGATATATACAGAAGGACAATCTCATAGACTGTCTTACAGAAAAATAAAAAGTGTCTTATAGAATATTGCAAAATTCTCTGAGCTGTACATTTGTCCCTGGAAAGAAATTTCCATGTGATCTAGGACATGATCAGGAGGTTTGGTGAACATGAAGCCAAGGAAGGAAACTAGCTGTATGGTCCAAAGGGAATGAAGCCAAAGTGGCCCATCTACACTTAGAAGTGTCTCCCCACCATGTCCCCGGGACTGTTCCGGATACACACTGTCCGTACTCCACTCCCCAGGTTTTCATAATGGCCATGCACCTTTGTCGACATGCTCTTTAACAACATGGATATCACTTTGGCTACCATCAAGTTGCTCCACTCAGTTTGGCCTGAATAACTTGTCTTTTAATACTGAGTGTTGATTTTATTAGCTGAATCCTCACAGTTTCAGGGGTTCCCCACTTTCAAGCCTACCTAACCAATTTCCTAGCAGCTTACCTGACTTTATTACCTCCAGATTTCTAACAAATTAATTTGCCAAAAAGACCTTTAATAATCTAGAAATACCTCCCATTTGCTGGAGCCCTTCCACGGACTGTGGGTTGCAAAGTCCTCACGATGGGCTTGGGCAGTGGGTCAAGCACGTACTGCCTACTCCAGTCCACACAGGAGGGAGCTGAGACTCAGACAGAACTCACTCAAGTCCCTACAGCTAACCTGTCCCAGTGCCAGGCCCTGGACCATGTTTTCTCTGCCAAGCCCCCTCCCCTGTTTTTTTTTCCATTAAAGACACTGGTCAAATTTCCCAATCAATGCTCAGAGTAGAGTGAAATTCCTAGCAACAGGTTTTCAGGCTGCCACCCCATGTCTGATTTCCTGCTCCCTACCCCCTTGGATTTTTCATTCCGTTCAGTCATGTGAACCCCGTTCCCATTTCCACTTACCCCCGCACTTCAGCCCCTGCTTTGGCAGTTGCTGGGCAGACAGAAAATGAGTTCAGAGTGTGCTTTCAGGTCCCATTCGAGTGCCCTTCCCCAAGTTACACAGGGTATCAGCTTGGCAGGTCACCTTCTGCTGGCACTGGACTCAGGACCCTGAGATGGCAAGGGGCAGAGTGGAGGGACAACCTGGCTGAGAATTGAATATTTTCAATGCACGTTTGATTCTCATTTCCATTCAGGACTCCTCATTAGGCCACAGATGCAGCGTGGACCTGTTCTTCATTTTGAGTTGGCAGGGCCCAAAGCCCTATTAGTGGTAATACGCACCAGCAGGACTCCAGGGAGAGGAAGAAAGCTGAAAGGACTGGGTTTTCTGGTCCAATTTTTTAAAGAAAAGAAAAGAATGAAAGACCTATAAAACTCAGAAACACTCTCTTCCCTTGGCTCATTCACATGGAAATGCAAGTCTGATGATCGTGGACAGGGAGGTGAAGGCCTTAGGAGCAGGGGTCACCGTGACCTCCAGCTCTTCCGCTCCAGCCCCATGTGCCAGTGGGACTCACCTCCTGAGCTACCAATGCCAAATGGAAAGATTTTAATGTCACGTCTTCGGACACTTGGCAGGAAGAACCATGTGTGTTCCAATTACTACACTAATAAGCGCACAAGACCCCAAACATCCCCTTCTGGTGCACGTACTCCCCAGTGTCAGGTGCTGGGAAAACCGCGCATCAAGCACAAGAAACCGCTGTGCTTGCTGTATTCGTGCTCTGGAGTGGAAAAAGGGGAGCAGGAATGGCCGTGGCAGCGGCTGTCCAAGATTCCTCTGCAGGCGGCCTCCGCTGAAGACAATGGGTATGAGGCCCAAGCCTAGCAGGTGTCTGGGTCAATGCAGAGGCAGGAAGCTGTGGGTCCTGTTCTTTGATCCTTAAAGAAACAGGTACTGAAACAAGATATATGTTTTGCAACCTGATCCCTTGATGACAGATGTAGAGACGAGGACAGCATGTGTTACAATCACCCTGTTGTTACTTAAGCTGTCAGCACACCTGCCCTGAGCATAGCATCGCAGGCAATGCATGGGGACATGCCCATGTAATGCTGGTCTCAGCGTTACAACCTTCACCTTCATCCAGCAGATGCTCGGGGCACACTCACTCGAGGAGGCAGGCAGGGTGGCGTTCACCCTCCCATCTTACGAACGAGGACATGGAGTGTGTCTGTAAATGATTTCCCTATGATTAGCAGATTAAGACTAAAACCAGGACTTCTAGTCAACTCTCATTCATTCGAGGGAATCACTTTCTAGAAAGATTTCAAGCTCACCTGTGTGGTTGGGATTGGGAAGGGCATCTACTCTGGGACTGTGAATAACTCTCAGCTTGAAGAGAAGTTGCACGACATGGGTACTGTAAAGACCCACCACTGACCAGATGTTCTTTAAGAGACCTGAGTGGAGGCTCTCATCACAAGGAACTGCACAAGAAAGAATATAACCTAAACAGACACACTGTGCCCTTTGGTTGACAAAGTTGACTTCTCATACGTGGTTTCATGTTCTGCTTTCCAGCGGGTCTCCAGGTTTCCCATTCCCCTCGTGACTCACTGCCCCCTCCTTCCATGATTGCTGATCTCTTTCTTTTCTTTGCTTGGGTTTATTGCCCCTCTCTACCATGCTGTTTGTCAGAGGCCAGAGAAAGTCATCTCCATTGGAGAAGAGAAGATACAGAAAGCCATTGAGGGAAGCTGCAAATATGCTGGTGTCCTACAAGCACCAGAACTTCTCATGACACTACACATTATATATCTGAGTGTGCTGAGCTGTCACATTACAGTGGTGCTGTATGTGCAGCTTCCCTGGCCAGCCTGTGGCCTCTGTCCCCTGAAGTTCCACCTAGGGAATAGAGGGTTTGGAAGACAGAGATTTGCAAAGGAGACGTGATATCCCCAAAGTTGCATGGCTCGTCAATGGCAAAACAGGTGCATTTCTACTTTGTTATTCTCTTTTTTTCCTATAATTTGTAAGACTGAAGGATTGAGAGGAAGAGCTGGCTCTTTTTAGGTGGGAAAACAAATCATACTATCCCACATCGCCTTCTCATATAGTTTTGCTGAGGGCTAAAAGGGTCTTGCTAAAAAGGTTCTTGATGGGAAGATCTCAGAGGAAAAAAGTTCAATCTATTCTCTCCTTCTGGACTATCTTTCTATTCATTCTTCTGGATCTTTCTAACAGTTCCTTTAAAGTGTGAGTAGGAAGTGGAATTATAGTGGTCCTATAATCTTCAGTGTGCAGACAGTATAATCATCTCACCTGGACAGAAAAATGAAAAACATTAGTATTTTCCATCTGGGATGCATAAAATTGAAGCTTTTTTTTTTTTTTTGCAATCTCTAACTTGGATCCTGGGTTACAAAATACAGTGGCTAAATAAAATGTCCATATGCAACACTTCTCCATAACAAAAGAAGTCCTATGCATTGTCTTTGCCCATATCTGAGCTGCTTAAGGGACTTGCCAGCCTATGTTTTCCCTGGCAGTGATTTTATTTTCCTACTTCAAGGCTATAATTCCAATTCTGTCAAAGAATTATTTTTTATTGTGAGTTACCTTACAAAGAAAGTCATATAGGGGTATAAGAATAAAAGTACATTTATTTAATCATGCACTTCATGGAATGTAAATATGAAAAAGAACAAAAATGAATAAAATCAAGACTGTTCCTAGTGATGCTTTTTATGGGAAGAATCATGCATTCATAGTTTATTTTTTCAAAGTTTATTGACATTTTTTAAAAGATTTATTTATTTGAGAGAGAGAGGGAGGGAGAGAGAAAGAGTGTGTGCATCCACATGCACATGTGTGAGTTGGGGAAGGAGCAGAGGAAGAGAATCTTCAAGCAGCCTCCCCATTGAGTGTGGAGTCTGACTTGAGGCTCAATCTCATGACTCATGAGATCATGACCTGAGCTAAAACCAAGAGCCGGACACTCAACCGACTGAGCCACCTAGGTGCTCCTAAAATTTATTGACTTTTTAAGATATATTTGGTTACTTTTTTTCCAAAATAACTTTTTTCTCATCATAAAACTCAATAAGTCTTCATTATAGAATATTTAGAAAATAAATACAGAGAAGTAAAAATGTTTCAATTCTAAAACTCTGTAATGTCACCCCTTCAAGATAACCGATGTTTATAATTTGCTTTGTTTTCCTTCTAGACACACACACACACACACACCCCACTGGGTGATACTGTACAAAGAGTCTCATTGTTTTCCATTTAATATTCCAACAAATATTTACCTACAGCCTTATTTCAGTGACTGATTGGTATCCCTTTGTATGGTATTCTATTAGTTAACCCATTCCGTATTGTTTGGCTATTTTAGAGCTACGTTGAACATTCTTGAAACTAATTAACCACTCCAGTGATTGAGTTCTAAAATTCTGAAGCAGTGATTTCCTAAAATGCTTACTTCTGACACATCAGTGTTCAGTAGTAGAGAAGGTATAAAGACTGTTAAGGATCTTCAAACCATCATCCCAAAATAACTTAGAGAGTGACCAAAATGAGTCAGGCTGCTAGAAGTTAAACTTAGATAATAAAGGGCACCATCACCTACAAAAAGGGTATCACTTCAGGTACTCATTATTCAGCAGGACAGAGAGAGGAGCCGATGTGGTGTTAAAAAGGTTGGTATGAGGAAGCCAACAGCTTACACAGCACATAACTGGCACCATCATGTTCCTTTAACTCCCTAAGGTGCCCTTCTTGCATTTATTTTTCCAGTCTATGTTGACCTCCACTAGAGAATAAGAATTATAAAGAAGTTGGGAATTGTATGTGATTTGTTCTGAGTTCCATGACCCACGTCCTCCATCCTACCCCATTCATCAGGGCTGGCCCTGGTGTGACATTAATAAACAGAGGGAGGAATGCTGGTGAAGACCCAGGAGAGATTTGAACCCAGGCCCTGGAAGACTGGTGCGGGCTGGCCCACGTGTGTGTCCACAGAGGCACATTCCCTTTATTGCCTGAGACTAGGGTAGCACTTGCTGGTTTCTGCACCAATCATCAAGTTGCCAAAATTATGAGCATAATAACTTCCTTAAGTGACACACCTTCCAGCCCAATGACTGGAAAGCACCATCCTTTAGCATGTTTTGCAATGGTAATTTACTAGGAATGTAAATCATGGGTAGGCGCACCTTAAAAATCTCCCCAAATTTCTTATGCTAAGCATCTGCCCCAAACCAAACCAAACTAAACAAACAGAAAACCAACTCATCATTTTATCATCTTGATCTACATGGATTCGTTGTGAAAAGTGGCCTCTTCTACATTTGTTTCTTCAGGCTACTTTGGAGCAATTTTGGCTTTCTACTACAATGCTTTTCTGTCACAAAGCACTTTGCTAAATGACTCAGTTTTCAATGCCTGCTTTTTGGCTGCTGGTGAGAACTACCAAGAGGCAGGCAGCCTTTCCATCTCTTCTACCTGCATGCCTGGACCCTGACCTCCCTTCACTAGGCCTCTTCTGATATGGAGTCTGCATTACATTCCCGGTACAGAGCCTGCTCCTGGAAGGGGACCTCCTTCCACAGCACTCTTTCCCACAGTCCCTAATGTCTGTGTTCTGAGATAAAACAAGCCTCGTGCTCCATCCCCTTTGCAAACACCTCCTTATCACCAAGTAAGGCAAACATCATTGGAATGTTTTTCAAAGTACTGCTAACAAAAAGGCAACGCAGTCCAAATCACCTAGTTAAGAGTTCTGAGCACTCACCAGCCCGGGCACTGACAAGCCCTTGAAGGAACTCAACAGCTTCAATGATATAAACATTAGCTTGTCCTTTTGCCTTGAACACCTCAGGTCAGCCCAGAAGATCATAAGCACTGCAAGGGTTGGGAATTTTGTTTGTTTTGTTCTCTAATGCATCCCCTACCACACTGGGAATGCTACCGGAACAGGACCCAAAAGACTGTCAGGGACATAGGTATTTTTTTTTAAAGATTTTATTTATTTGACAGACAGAGATCACAAGTAGGCAGAGAGGCAGGCAGAGAGAGAGAGAGGAGAAAGCAGGCTCCCCGCTGAGCAGAGAGCCCGATGTGGGACTCGATCCCAAGACCCTAAAATCATGACCTGAGCTGAAGGCAGAGGCTTTAACCCACTGAGCCATCCAGGTGCCCCAAGGACATAGGTATTACCCAAGAAATTATAAATATATATATATATATATATATATATATATATATACATATATATAGCTGAGTTAAAGTTTTCTTACAGTGAACAGTCTGTTCTTAAACTTCATTATGAATGCAATCATTTAGTATCTGGCTTTTGTATCTTGCAAATTTTTAAACTCAGCATGTTTGGGAGATTAATACAAGTCTTAGCATATATTTGGCATCTGTTCCTTTTCAATGCTGTGTAGTATTCCACAAATATTCTATAGTTTGTTTTTCCATTCTCTTATTGATGGGTATTTGTCTGTTTCTGGTTTGGGGCTGTTATGAATAAAGCTTCCAAAAACATTCTTGTATAACTCTTTTTGGGAATCTGTGTTTTTGTTTCTCTTGGGTCAATAAACACTCAAGAGTAAAATTGCCAGATCAGAGGGTAAGGGTAACTTCACATGATTCTGCCAAACCAGCAATAAATATTTATTGAGCCCTTTGGAATATATCCAGGTAAATCGTTCTTTCAATCTGAAATATCCTTTCCCTTTCTCTATCAATTATAGTGAAACTCACTTTTTTTTTCAGGATTTTACCAAATAAAGATTTCCCTGATCACCGTAATATGCATTCAAAAAGTTTAATGTTTAAAAGATACTCAATGCAAAAAATAAAAATAAAAAAAATAAAAGATACTCAATGCATATTTATTAAGTTTCTTATATTTCATTCAAATCAGCCCTTGTCCCCAGGAAGCTCACAGTGTGGTGGAAAGAGAAATATGATGGGGGAAAGGGAGGTGTGTGCAGGATGTTCCAGAGTGGCAGAGAGGAAATGTAAGTACTACTGTCTGAGAGACCTTTTGGGGACTGGGAGCTTCAGCTGCATCTAACAGTTGGGGTGGAAAAAGACGAGGACATTCTAGGCAAAGAAAACTGCTGGTGCCAAGAGAGGCAAAAGAACATGTTTCCCTCAGGAGGAGAATCCCAGAAGCTAGAGCAGTGAGTGTGTGTGTGGGTCAGGGGAGGAGCCGAGGGGATGGAGGGCATTGGTGGGTAGCCAAGATCTGGATCACAGCAGGCCTTGCCTGCCTTATAAAGGCATCTGGATGTCACTCTCAAACCAATGGAGAACTAGTGAATGGTCTTAAAGCAGCAGGTGACATCAGAATTAACTGCCCCTCCTGTTTTCCCACAGCAATTGGTTTGACCTTTATCAAACTACTTGGTTCCATTGTCTCTTGCCACTGTGGTTTTCACGTTGCCTCCTCTCCAACCTACCTGCCAGGTCAACCTTGGGAATGTTTTATAACACCTGTCAACAGGTGTGTATACAGTAGGCATGAGTGCTTTGTGGGTGTTTAATATTTAGGATGGACCCCTGCATTCCTAGGGACTATTGTCACCCTGGGGGCTGCCCAACTGAGAGTTAAGGAGCATGTTAGTTCTCAATGGGGCATAGATCCCAATGAAGCAGATGTGGGAGAAAAGACCTGAAGTTCAAGATGGAAGAACATGGGGGTGGGGGGAAATCACACAGAACTAAGAGCTCAGTCACTCCAGTCATAGTCTTATCTGCCTCCCACCCAGGATCCCACCGAAGTATTTTGGGGCTGCTCTATACCACAAACCTAGCTGCTTTTCTGAAGCTTTCCAGAATTTCCATCTAGTGAACAGATGGCATTGTTTTCATATGAAGAGAAAAAGAATTTCATGTACTCAAACACTGAAAGCTTGAGAAAACACACAGAGCAGGGTAATAATTATGATGGGGAGAGAACATGACATGTCAACAGACAGCTAGGCTCTGTACGAAGAAAGAATCTCATCAGATCCTTGGCCAGGGAAATGTCCAAGTTGAGGTTGTGTGTGCGTTGATGGGCTGTTCAAACAAGTACTGAGCCAGACTGTACTCTCCTTTACAAGCATGACTAACTTGTTCTCTCTCTCTCCCGGTATGAAATTCTTATTAGCTACTTGACCCTGAGAATTCAGGATGAAAAGAATCAGTCCCTGTCCTCAGGGAGCTGTCAGCATGGTGATGGAGACGAACTCATAAAAGATCTACACAGAAAATGAGAACAGCCAGGAGAAGCCCCTTCCCCAGCCTGGAGGAATCAGGGGAGGCTCCAAGGAAAGGTGGTATCAGAGCGGTCTTAGGAGGTGCCTGGGAGCTGTCCAGGAGAAATGCTAGAAATGCTAAAGGATGTTGTAAAGGGCATTCCACCCTGAGGGGACAGTGGGAGCAAGGGTATGGAGGTCTCAGGAGTGAGAGGAGCACAGAGACATGATACAATCCATTCAATGTGGCTGGCTAGGGCAGGGAGTGGCAAAAAAATGAGGCAGAGATGTAAGCTGGGAATTAGAATACATCTGAGCACAAGGAAATATTTGAGCACAACAACATTACACAAGTTCATGCAAATTACTTGCAAAACAAGGTGTACCCTATCAGTACACCTTCTCGTAAGGTTAAGCGCACGGGCACATTTGGTAAGAGAACCATGCTGCCAAAATCAACAGGCTACCCCAGGAGAAATTAGTCATGCATTCATTCAATATAAACACATATATCCAACATGTGTGCTCAGTGCCCGGCACTGGGAGCCTCGTAATAAATACTATATTCCTAACAAAATGACTAGCACTTGGCACTCTGCCCAAAGTAAGCACTCCATAGGCAGCTGGTGAATGAGCAAATGAATGATCAGTTTGGGCCCCTGCCCAAGGAGCTCATAGTCTAATGGGGGAGGCAGAGAGGCAAGCGATGATTATAGTATCAAATGATGACTGTTCAGATAGAGCAGGGAATTTACGCTAAAAAAAATATCTGCAAGAGCCAGAAAGTCAAAGAAGTGAGCAAAGAGACTTCTGCATGAAAGGCAATAGGGACTAGCGGGGACTGCAGCCAGTGGAGAGGACGCGCTCATTCTAAAGTAGATACTTGCTAGCCACCTCCAGGCAAATAAGGATCAATAGATGGTGGCAATTTGGGTTTTTATTAAGTGAAATGTCACTGTCTACATTGGTTGCTCCTACATGCCAAGACTCTAGCATGATCAGACTGGTACCTACCCAGAGGGGATGGCACAGAGAGAGAGAGACAGAGAGAGAGGGAGAGAGAGATTGGTTAGCAAGGCACAGGGCCTGAAAAACTGCCTTTTTGGATGGACATGGCATAGGACAGAGTGACCTGCAGAATCAGAGCAGGACACCATCACCCTCACAGTCAAGAGGGCAAAGGCCATCAGGCACTGCCAGCAACCATGGCCCCTGCCTCCTGGCTGCCCGTCTGGCTCTTGTGTACCTGGTGAGGGCCTGACCTGAGATCAGTCTTTGGCCCTCTGAGGCCAGGACCCAGGCTCCCTTTCGGCTTCTCCCCCAGAGAGGACCTGGGTGGAGGTTGCTAATTCCCCGGCCATTGGGATCTGTTTAGGGCTGTTTGTTCTGCAGAAGGAAACAAAAGATTGCAGTGTATCAGAACCCTGCTCCTCGTCCTGCACGGCCGCTTCCCCCACCACAGAAAAGCTGCTGAACAAACAGAGAAATCAAAGATGATTATACACTGCTGGAAACCCGCGTGCTTCCGCCTGGCTGTGTCCCCTGCCAAACTCTTATGTAAGCCGCAGCTCCACTCGGGCCTGCAACCGAACAGAGCCGCCATTGACAGCTTGTCCCAGACCTGCTCCCTGCCCGCAGCTTTCCTGCGGTCCTGTGTCACCTGCTGCAGCCCCGACCTGGGGAGGGGAGGGCCACCTCGCAGGCCGAGAGGCTGCTTTTACATTTGCTCTGGGATTTCCCCCTTTCCCTCCCCAGCCAGTTCAGAAGAATGGGTGGGTCCGCACTAGGAGTTGACTTTGGTCGGACTCCAAGTGACTAAGACGTTTTCTACTGGAAAACTCCATTTGACGATCTGGGGGAGGCGGGTGTTTTTTACCCTCTAAAGTGAATGTTTAGATACCAGAGCTGAATGAGTAACTCCTGGAGCCTGAGGTGTCCCCTGGCCAGAAAGGGCCTGGCCACGCTGCTCTCGTGACCCATACTTATTTCTATTTAGGGATTCCGGGCAAGTCCCTCAGCCCTAACCCACCTAAATAGACTTAGAGGGGCTTTTCCTTTGATGTGTCCGGGACTCCCGTAAATAAGCTGAATTCTCAGGGCTCTTTTTGCACCACAGGGTTGGGAGCACTCAATGGCTCCTATGGCAAGTGCCCTAGAGATTTTAAGTGTAAATTCTGACCTTTCGGCATGATTGTAATTACATCTGAAACGAGGTCCTGCTGTTCAGTGTCCACTATGTTTAAGAGTTGATCCCTTTCTCTCTATTCAACACTGGGCTTCTCTTCTTTTCCCTTCTGTGGTCTCAACCACGCCTCAGTCACGCTCAGATTCTCAAGTTAGAAGGCGCCTGAACTTTGGAGTCAGATAGAACCGTTGGAGATACAGCTTGTCATTCGGAGGCTCTGTGACCTTAAATCACAGCCTAAACGTTGATAAGTTCCTAAAATCGACTGGCTTCCCTTAGTTTTCCTGTATCACTTGAGAAACGCACAAGTCTTCCTGGGGTGGGGTAAGAGGGTGATTTTGGGTTTGGGGAATGGCGGACCATGGCCACCTTTTGCTTGTTCTATCATGGAAAGGGCGAGTGAGTGGCTCCAACAGGCAGAACCCTTCATTGGTTGGTGAGATTGCACCAGGAGTGAGGGGCTGAACTGGAATCTCGGCCTCGGTCCCCTCTCCCAGCTCTCACTGCTTTCCTGCCCTGCTAATCCTGAAGGGCGCCCTTCACAAGCCAAGAGGCCTGGGTGGCTGTCTAACGTCTCCTCCCTGCTAATGACGTAGGTGCCTGATTTTATTGGTAGATATCTCCTTCCAGGAAGATGGGTAGCAAATTCTTGCTATACATTTCTTGCACAGGCATTCTGATAAAAGGAAGGAATTGCCTTCTCTAGATTCCAATCTGTGGAGGGACACATCAATAGGTCTCGGAATCTTGGAAAGAGAAGGAATTTATGGGGTTACCCCAAAAGCACCATGGAAGTGAGAGAGGAAAAACTCAATATCCTCAGTATTGCCTTGTGACCACACTGGGAAAATAATAAATTGCCCTGGCCTTGAACGAACCTGAGGTCTTAATCCTCTTCTTTGGGGAAGCTCTGCTTCTAACAGGGGGCTCAGGATGACCTTTGGCCGGGAAATGAACCATGTGTCTGAAATCAGTAAAACTTGATTCCTCTCACATGGCCCAACTCTCCCAGTCTGGAGGGATAAAATTCCCAGCTCCTGGCCCCCCGTGGCCTCTGTGAATGAGCTCATCCACCCCTTCCAGTTTTCTGGATAATAATGAAACTCATGTTACTGTGTCTTGTTACGCAGTTATCTAAAAAAAGAGAGAGTAGTGGTGTGGTTGGGATGGGGCCCTGGGAAGAGAGCCTCTTCCAGCATGTTTCTCCCTCTGCCCCGCAGCTGTCTTCCTGCCCGGTGGTACAACCTCAGACAAGAAGCCTCCTTCCTTGGATCCTTCTAATCTCCACCTGGAGAGTGGAGGTAAGAGTATTGTGAAGTTGGATAATCTTGACCAAGGGAACTGGTTTCTTCATAAAACATTCTTAATCTGCTTAGGACAGGGCAGATAACCCAGTGAAAGATGGAGGCTACACCAGCCATACCCCCAAATGGGATGGTTAGTACCAGAAAACACTTTCATGCAGTTACTAACTAATGGAGTAAAAGGATCAGCTGGCCCACCGGCCCTGATTCATGAGATCAGGACTTTGGAAGCCTCCTCTTCAACCCCAGGCACTATGACTGCAATTCGACAGCTTTTATGGGACAAACGAAAGGGGCTGGGTCACGAACATGCAGCTTAATTCCCAATGATACACGGATAGATAAGAAAATTAAAAAGTATGTGACACCCAATTTTTATCCATCATGCTTTGTCTATAAAATTTTTTTAAAAGAGCATCAGGAATCAGGGCACCTGGGTAGCTCAGTGGGTTAAGCCTCTGCCTTCGACTCAGGTCATGATCTCAGGGTTCTGAGCCCCCTGGGATCGAGCCTGCTCAGCGGGAGCCTGCTTCCCCATCTCTCTCTGCCTACTTGTGATCTCTCTGTCAAATAAATAAAATCTTTAAAAATAAAAAAGCATCAGGAATCATTGACATGCCTATTATAAGATTTAGAAACATACAAACACTCTAGTGAAAGATTTTGGAGTTTCTGCGCTAAACTTCAGTCATTAATAATTACTGCTCGGTCTAATCTGGACCATAATCTTGTGGGTAGTAGATCACTTACTTCTGAAAGTTTCTGAGAGTAAAAAGTTTTCTGGAATACATAGGAGGCTTTTCAGGACAAGTTGTTTTTGCTTTCTTAAAAATGAAATTCATTTTTTACAACAGTTTTAGATTTGCAGTAATAGTGCACGGACAGTGCAGAATTCCCATCTACGTCTCATCCAGTTTCCCTTTTGATTACATCTTACATAAGTATAGTACATTTGTTATAATTAACGAAGAATATTGATACACTATTATTAACTCGCATCCACACTCTAGAAAATGGGGGTTTTGTGGAACATTGGCATTAAGATTTCTCAGACGTATCTTAACTTGGGCTTTCACATGGTGGAGAAAAGTTCTCTGCCGACCTCAGACCTCCCTAATCATGTCTTGGAACATTCACTGGATGTTCACTGCTTTGCTGCCTTCTTTCTGCAAAGAAAAATTTGTTTTCTAGCCTAAGAACAAAGCAACTCCCATATATCTTGTTCTAAGTTGTTCTCAAAAGTATCTTAAAATGGCAGTAGAGTGAACTGGTGAGTAGAGATTTTGAATCAAACAGGCAGGATCCCAGTTCTGCCTGATAAGCTGTTACTTTATCAAGCCTCATTTTCCCCACCAATAAGATAGAAACAGTAACACTGTTTTCCTCATTGATTTGCCATGAGGATTGAAAACAAATATTTCAAAAGCCCTTAGCACAGTGCCAGACATTTAATATCAGTCAAACAATGGCAACGATCATTAAGCTTAAAAGGTGACGCCTTTTTGAAAAGCACCTGTGCTCAATAGACTAGTCAATGAATAATCTAGATGAATTTGAGGAAAAGTAGCTTTTTAAACAAAGATCAGTTTCAAAGGTCAGTAGGGAGAAGATAAATAGTTATAGAAGCATGAACTTGATTGCCCAAAGAATCCTCTTCAAACTGGAAAGAAAAAGGTAGTCATGGGGACTGCTGATGTGAAAACATGTAGGGAACCACCCAGGGGCTTTTCCTCTGGAGGATGAAAATATCAGTAAATGTTTGGAGCAGTAAATATCTCTCTTGAAGGTATTGTTAAGGGAGAAATGACACCTCGGGGCTAATTAGGATTATTGTGCAGATCTGGCCCCCGTCTGCACCTCAGTTCCTGCTCACCCCCTCCCATCTCAGCCCCTCTTCCAATGCCCCAGCAATGGGGAGCTACAGCAGCTGATCAAACATACAGGCCCTCTTGCCTTCCGTGGTTTTCTTGCATGCTCTATGCTTTCTGCCTGGGTGGACCCCACCCTTTACCTGCCTAACGTATTCTTCAACATTCAGTTTAGGTACCGTCTGTTCTGGAAAGTCTTCCCCAGCCACCGCTGTTCCAATTAGGCCTGCTCTCCTAGACTCCCAGGCTTCATTCTTAGAGAGGGGCACTAAACCCACCTCATGCCCTCTTGGGCCTCGCTCTGTTGTAAGCACGATGGGTAGTGCAAGGCTAGCATGGTACCTGGGACGTGATAAATGGTTCAGGAACATTGGGTAGAACCTATTCTCTGACCCTCTGCAAGCCAATGACCTTCGATTCTTCTCTCAAACTGAATTAGAAGCACATGGATTTGGTAAAAGTCACATTTTTGTACTTGAAGCATAAATGAGAAAACTTTAAAAGTTTCTCTTTAAAGAATATAATCGAAGTCGAAGTATATATAAATCGAAGTATATATAAAGAATATAATCAAAATGGAATATTAAACCACAAGATATTTCGTGCATTGGTTTTCAGGACCCAGTGCATGAAACAGTGTTGGGCTGGGTGACATTTTCCCAGGTCAGTGAGGATTCTTCTCAAAAAAAAAAATTGTCACGTGTCTTGTGAGGGTGCCCAGAGCTATAAGCAGGGCTTCCTCTGCTAAGAGGGGCAGGGTATCCTATAGCCTGCTTCCTTAAACTGCCCCAGGGCATCCCCTAGGTCTGTCTCTGCCCTTTTTCCTACAAATGGTGGCCATTGTGATTAATTCAGTTGAGGAAACAAAAGTTAAGTAATTTTTCTTTGAGGTCACATAGCTACTGAGTTTTGAAATTGGGATCCAGGCCCTTCTATCTGATTCCAGAGCATTTAGTCCTTGTTTTCTTCTTCAGCTGACACCTGCTCACATCACGGGCTTGGTGCCCAGAAGGATAGAGCCTTCTTGTATGAGGCTGAACTGACACACCCAGATCTATTTTACCTGCGCACTTATCCTAGACTGGATCGCATCAATGCCCTTTTATCATTCAGTAAGTATTTTATATCTCCTGACTCTCTTCTCATCTTTATCTGTGGGAGTCCTCTACTACTGGGTATGAAACCATCATTCCATGGTAGATAAAGAGGCATCTCTATACCTTACACTATTAAAACTTATCCCACAGCAGGATCCACTCTGCACCTGACGATTATGACAGAATTTCCAGTGGGAGGAATTGTGCCATGGGTCAAATCATTTGACAAGGGACTCCAAAACCCCTTTATTCTTTTTTTAAAAAGATTTATCTATTTTAGAAAAAGAGAAGGAGCACGAGTGGAAGGGACAGAGGGAGAGAGAATCCCAAGCCGACTCTGTGCTAAGTATGGACCCCAACATGGGGCTCGATCTCACAGCTCTGAGATCAGGACCTGAGCTGAAATCAGGAGTCAGATGCTTTACTGACTGAGCCACCCAGGCACCTCCAAAACCTCTTTCAATAGGTAAGTTGGATAAGAGCTTTGTGCCAAGATAAGTAGGACTTTGCTGGGGTTTCGACATTTTAAAATATATAAGGTTAGTGGTTTTTTTTTGTTTTTTTTTTAAATTTTTTTTTTTTAGATTTTTTTATTTTTATTTTATTTGACAGATAGAGATCACAAGTAGGCAGAGAGGCAGGCAGAGAGAGAGAGAGGAGGAAGCAGGCTCCCTGCCGAGCAGAGAGCCTGATGCGGGGCTCGATCCCAGAATCCTGGGATCATGACCTGAGCCGAAGGCAGAGGCTTTAATCCACTGAGCCACCCAGGTGCCCCTATAAGGTTAGTTTTTATAATACAGATAGCTTCTTGGCATGATGTAGTCCTATATAAAACAATACAGGGCACTCAACTTTTTGGTTGAATTTTCGGCATTTGTGGTTTATAAGTCAAGGCAGCAATACGTACAGTTGCAGTAGACATTCCCATGTGAAGAGCCCTTGGGCCAGCAGGTAAGTATTTTCCTGCTGGAGCAATGGCCACTCTGTCCTCAGGCTAAAGAGCATCTAGGAACAGGGGAGCTGGCACGTATGTGGAGGAATAAGCTCCCCGATTCTGCTTAGCACCCGCACTTAGAGACAACCTTGTTATTTCTGTCTCAGAGTCATCATCTTGACTGACAGCATTCCTTGCCTTCGAAGCGGCGAGCTAGTACAGAGGTAAAATATAAGCTGATTCAGAAATGAAAACCCATCAAATGGTGAGGAAAACAGAAAGAAGCAGAAGGCAGATCCATATGTCCCCTCTGGCTTCTGCCGGTTAGGCTCACCCCAAGTTAGCCTCACTGTTCCCTCGCTGGGAGATTATTCTGTGGTTTTGGCACAAGACCACGATCTGGGAGAGAAAGCAAAGTCTATGGATATGGTTGCCTTTTCTCCTCTAAGCCAACTAGTGCCTTGTTTTCCTGTGAGCCTGCCACTGTGGGAAAATTGGACAAGTGTAAAGTTCCCCTCTTTGTCTCCAGCACACTTCATTTACCAGTGAGCCAAGCTGGGAACAGAGCCGCCTCTCACACAGCTCATGAATGACTCCGTTTTCTCAGGGCAGCCTCTGCCTGCCCATTGTCTAACTGTCATGCCCTCTTGTATAGGTGTTCCCTGCAGTCCCGGCTGTTATGTAACGCCTATGCAGGGAACATTGCGTGAGAGCGAGAGATCAGAGAGAGAGAGAGAGAGAGAGAGAGGAAAAACCCAGAGGGTAACCAAGATCAAAATGTCTTCCTGGAGAAGGAAAAACAAAATGCTAGCCATTTGTCAGCTCTTTTCCTCTGGCTTGTTTGCCTGAGTGATAAACTTTGATGCTGGCATACAATACCCCATGGCTGGCTCAAGTGAACGCTTCTGTTTATAGCCACAAGGCTGGACATACTGTATCCTCCCACCCACGTTGGTATAGCTGCCACATAGGTCCTGCCTCAAGACTGACAAGAAATCCTACCCCTTCTCTCTTATGGCCTAGGGGGAAATGATTTCCCCTCCTGGGTCACCACATCCTATGCCTCCCTCTCCTGTAACAGCAGTGGCCCAGTGAGCCTCTCAGTCCTGCTTAGAGAATTGCTTACTCCCTTGGAGTTGACTATAGCAATTTCTGGGTGGCCCTGACTTGATCAGAGTTCAGTGTAGAGAGGCAGCTACCACTTGGTATCCACAACTGGGGCCACTCTTCCTCATATGTGCATCACTGGGATGCCATGTTTGGGACTTGAATGTTACCCACCCTTCCTTTGGGCACAATACCAGTATTGTGGTGAAATGAATGGAAATGGTGCTTGTCATTCTTTCTCTATCTGCTCCCACATCTTCCCCAAGCTCACCCTGCAGAATAGCAGCCCCACGGCCATAAGAAGAGACCTTATGGCAAATAAAGTAGGATTCCATGGCCAGATGTTTTGGGGGATCCTAGTATACTCAACCCACTCTCAGAAAGTCACAAGCCTGTTAGCATGATAAAGTTCTGAAATGTTCACTTTAAAGAACTCTATACCTCTTTGGCATACTGTTTCCCAAACTCACTTGACCATGAGTCTATAAGCTCTGAGAGACTTGGCCTGTATTGCCCATGATTGAATTTGTAGTTCATGATCCTGCTGTGGGTGTTCAATAAGTGCATTAAATTGAAGTGAATTTAATTGACCATTCTCTCTAAGTCTTATCCAATAACATCCTACAGAGGTCATGTTCCATGGAACATACTTTGGTGAATATTGTCTATACCATTCACTTGATCTGTTAATTACAATGAAAAGAGAAGAACAAGAGCCACAGTTGGACCCAAGATGAAGACTTTCTGGTCCTCATGTAAGAACAGGCTGTAGGAGGTACCTCTGTCCACAGCCCCTTGAATACATCCAGCCTCCACCATGAGCCATTGCACAGGGAGATGGCATATGCCTCTGTTCACCCAGACCTTCTGATTTGTCTCTTTACTCACTCTGTTTTGTTTACTCTGTTTTGTTCACTCACTCTTGTTTTGTTCACTTTTGAACTGTTTGCTTTGGTGACTCCTTTACAGTAGGTTTTCCAACTCTCTTCTTATTATAAAAATCCATTAAAACAAAATCAAAACCTTGTCTTTATCTTGCTGGCTAGGGCTTTCGAGTCTGAAAAACCTAGATTTGAATCCAAATTCTGCCATTTGCTGGCTGTAAGACTTTTAGAAATTTCTTGTACCTTTCAGAGCCTCAATCTCCTCTCTTTAAGGTGAGAATAATAGCAGCACTTGGCTCACAGACTTGTGAGTATTAAATTAACATGTAAAATTTCAGCACAGTGTCTGGCTCTTAGCCAGTGCTGGGAACATGGAGAGAGCACAACTGCTCTCCCCCTAAGCTCTTAGCTGTGTGTGCTGCCTAGGTTTGCACACATGCACACCTCCAAGTAAGCCTTTCCTCTCCCTCCACTGGGTCAGCCCCATGAGACCCAGGTGACAGAAACTTTGGTCCAAGCATCCTCTCCTTTTGGGGATTTCTCTCTTCCCTCTTCTGTCTTCTCTCTTCTCTCTCTTTCTTCTCTGTCCCGTTAGTGCTGAAGATTTCAGTAGCCCCTTAGATTTACCCCTTCACCACTTTTATGTCTACTTGGGGCCCCGCCAAGGAAAGGTAACCCTTCATTGATAGAGTGTTTATAGTTTGCAAACTTCTTTCTAATATATTATCTCATTTAATCCTCACAACAGTGTTCTGAATGTTATATTTCTGTGGATGAGAAAATAAGTGACTCCGTGACTTGTTTGAGGTTACATAGTGATGAAACATTGGAGGCTAGATTTGAACCCAGGTCTGTCATCAGTTGCAATGTTCTCCCTCACCTTCTCACCACAACAGCCGCTTGAATAACTGTGGAGTGTAATGGGAGGCAGAAGGCTATCCTCCTGTCCCCTCAGGACCTTGACATGAACATTCCTTTTTTTTTTTTTTATCTCCACTTCCATTCCAGGACATGGCCTTGAACAACAAAAAAAGGACATGGAAAGAGAGGATAGGAGAGGAAAAAAAAAGATATGAGGGATTAAAGAAGATAGATCAACGGACCCTCCAACTGTATGTCTCAAATTCTGGTCCTGTTCCCTACCCAAGTGTTACCAGCCTTCCCTTTTCGGGATAGTGGCACATGGAATGCCTATGCCTTCATCCAGTAACAATGAATAAAGATACTCAATGGAACACAAAGAAGAAAATTCTGATAAGCATACTTGAGAATCCAGCATAAGGAGTGCTACATTGTGAATGAGTAAAATTCCTCAAAACCCCTCTAGGAGGGCTTTTTTAGTCTTTGCTTTCTGAGAAGAATAAGTACACATACAAACACACACACACACACACACCCCTCTCTCTGGTACTAAAATAAAGAGATGAACAAATGGTGGTTTTCATTTTTTATTGTTCTTTACATCACATCCTACAACAAATATATGAAACCTAGTGATTATCTAAGGACCTAGAATGCTTTTGTCATTGTAAATGGTGGATCTTTAGATGTGAGTTCCTGTAAAGGTACGAAGCTTGTCAAGAGCAAGAGGCATTCAAAAGACGCAGTAATCCTAGGCCAGCACCATGGACAGTCACCCACTTTTCTGATTACTGAGGCCTAATGCCCCAGATTAGAAAGTGGCAACTGAGAAGCGGGTGGGTCTACTTTCCCTATGGGAAGAATGCACTAGGAAAAGTAATGCTCTCTATTCTTCTATACATCAGTTGGAGAATTTGGACTGTGATGATAAAACTGACACAAGAAAGAAATGGTAGTGTCTTGCCATCTGGTCTGGAGGAATCAGGAACAGCTTGTCACATGCTTCTCCTCTTTCTGGTCCACTTTAATTCTTCTTTCTTTCTCCAGCCTCCAAAGGGCTCTGAAAAAGCATCTTCCGTGTTATTCTCACACAGAAGGCTCAACACAAAGAGTTTAAAGCCTTCTGACTTGCCATTCCACTCTGCCATCCAAGGGTACATCTAGAATCTCAAATTTCTACCTTTTGATTTAAAAAAAAAAAAAAAAGACATCAAACCAGAGCTCTATGTCTGAACTTTGGTGATGACATTTATTTCTATAGGTCTTATATTTCTATGTATTTCTATATGACAAACCCCTTCATAACGTAGTGGCTTAGAATAATAACATTTATTTTGCTCGTTTATCTGAAATTTGGGCAAGATTTGAGGGGAAATTTTGATCCACCCTGTGTCACTTAGGGCTGCTTGAAGGATGAAAATTGGATCTTCTTAAGGCTTACACACTCACATATCTGTTACTTGGGTGAGAAAACGCAACATTGAGGGCTGAAAGAGCTGGGGTTCCTTGGGCGTCTCTCTGCCTCCATCTGATTTCTCCATACGACCTTTCCAGCACACGTTTCAGGGTAGTTAGGTTTCTCATGGGTCTACTCAGAGTTCCCAAATTATGGGTTCCCTTCTACAACCTAACTTCAGAAGTTAGTGTCACTTCACTATGTCATACTCATCGATCTAGTCACATGACTCACCCAGGGTGAGCAGATAGAATTTGCTGCTTGAAAGGGGACTTACAAGGTGCTGAAATAGCATGTAGGGTGAGAAATATGGCTGGGACCATTGTTCGGAAAGTTCAGTCTTCTACAAGGAGTTAACCAATGGAGTGGACATCAATCTACAAGTTACTGGTTTCTGAACTGTCAGACACTGATCTAATGATCTTTCTTATTATCTTCTGAGGGTTATAAGTTAAAAGAAAATAAAGCAACAAAGCCAAATCGAGACAAATAAGTGTAAAAATCAACCACTTCCATCTTGTTCTTTTTTTTTTTTTTTTTAAGGATTTTACTTACTTGACAGAGAGAGACACGGCGAGAGAGGGACCACAAGCAGGGGGAGTGGGAGAGGGAGAAGCAGGCTTCCTGCTGAGCAGGAAGTCTGATGTGGGGCTCGATCCCAGGACCCTGGGATCATGACCTGAGCTGAAGGCAGATGCTTAACGACTGAGCCACCCAGGTGCCCTTCTATCTTGTTCTTATCGCCTCTTCAAACCACTGTGACAGGCACTGAAACAGGCACTGCCATTATTATCAGTCGAAAAGCCAAGAGATGCTGGGATTTTTACACCAAGTCAGGAAGGTTGACAGTGACCCCCAGAATTGGTGACAGGAAGGACAAGACGAAGTGTTGTTTCAGCCACTGAAATAATCAACAAGGGAAATTTTCCTTTCTGCTGAAAGACGGGTTTTGCTCTGAGGAATTAGGGGAATGATTCCAGGATACGAATAGAAGGAATTAGTTAAAATGTGGAATAAATGAAGACACAAAGAAATGTAGGTTCCAATCCCACTAACAAGAAATGTAACACATTATTAATGGAGCTCCATGCTATAAGGTACAACAAAGAAACATATTAAGGATGAAAAAAAAAAATCAAAGTAAGTCTCTCTAAAAAGAGAAAGTGAGAGCTCACTCTCAACATGCCCATGGGGTTATGTGAAAAATAAACTTTTCAAATAATAAAATAAGTAGAGATTAAAAGGTGGAAAATACAGTAGACATTTAAAAGATAGTATCAATGCTTATTAACAGTATGAAAAGTTAAGAGACAAAATAGAGCTCAAGAAACAGTATCACAAACCACCTAGTGCAATCCAAGATACTTGGACAATATGCATTCTGATTTGATTATTCTTAAAGAGTATTATTCAACTGAATTCTTCAAGCTGAAGAACTGTGGACCTATTGGGGTATTTAGGGACCTGGTAAGTACTACCACTAACGGGAGTGCCTTGAAGTTTCTCACCCATAAGTGAAGGTGAGTATAAACTCTCTTCTTTCAGCACAGTGGATTCTGTCTCATGATTGAACTCTGCCATGGAAGCACACCGAAGGGTCACTTGGAGTAGTTTCGGGGAGCTCGGGAAGCTAATTCTTAGAGAAGGAGTGCAAATTAAACAGGGGAAGAAATGAGGCAAGGAAGAGAAGGAATAACAGGAATGCCCTGAGCATACTGTGTTTGGTAATTTTAGACCATGAAGTTTTAAAAAAGGAGCAGTGGAAATGATGCTTGAGAGGGAGGCAGGGTTCAGGTTATAAAGAATTTTACAAATGGTGGCAAGGAACTTAGATCGCCTGTGGATGACAGGGAAGCACAGAGAGTTTTTTTTTTTTTTAATAAAGATTTTAATTTACTTTTTGACAGAGAGAGACACAGCAAGAGAGAGGGAACAAGAAGCAGGGGGAGAGGGAGAAGGAGGCTTCCCGCTGAGCAGGGAGCCCGATGCGGGGTTTGATCCCAGGACCCTGGGATCATGTCCTGAGCCAAAGGCAGACACTTAACACCTGAGCTGCCCAGCCTCCCCGAAAGTTGTTTTTTGTTTGTTTGTTTTAAAGATTTTATTTATTTATTTATTTGAGAGAGAGAGAGAGAGAGAGAGAGAGCGCACACAAGCAGGGGGAGCAGCAGAGGGAGAAGCAGGTTCCCACTGAGCAGGAAGCCTAAGGACATGGGGCTCAATCCCAGGACCCCAGGATCATGACCTGACCCTGAGGCAGGTGCTCAACCAACTGAGTCACCCAGGCACCCCCACAGAGGGCTTTAAACAATGCAATGCCGATGTTAGATCACTCTGTGGAGGATGGTCCAGAGACAGTGGAAGTGAAATCAGTTAAGAGGCCAGTGAAGAACTCCAGCGGAATAGTTGTAAGAGTCCACATTAACACAGTCAGAGTGAAGATATCCAGGATAAGAAAAATATGAGACATATTTAGGACTCAAACTCATCAACTGGGTGATTTGGAGGTAGAATGGAATGAAGGATAATCACTAGGATTCTAGTATAGGCAACTGGGAGGAAGCAGCGGCACTAATTGAGGTAGTAAACAAAGAGAAGGAAAAGTAATTAGAAATGGGAGAAGAGATGTGAGTTCAATCCAGGGCATGCTGAAGCTGGATTTCCTTGAGGTAATCCACAACAGTGTTTTATCCAATAGTCCTCTACAGCACAGGAAAGGAACTAGACCAGTCTTGAACTCAAGAATGAAGTTATAACTGGGTAGGCAAACAGAAGATATATAACACATGCTATTATTTTTTCAAAGAAATAAAAGAAATGATTGAGGATTTAGAGATCTAGAAACAGACCAATGAACACAAAGAGAAAGCCCATATATGGACACCAGATTTATTATGAAGATGACCTTGTGGAGTATTGAGGCAAGTTCGGTCTTTTCAACAAATGTGATAAGACATTTTGCATGTCCATATAAACAACAACAAAGATTTAACCCCTGCCTAATACCACCATAAAAATTAATTTCTGGTATAAGTTAGATCTATATATGAAAAGTAAGACAGTAAATTTCCTAAAGACCATATAGGAGAATACCATTATGATGCTGGGATAAAGGAAATATTTCTGGATCAGGACACCAACAACACTAACTATCAAGGAAAGCACTGACAAATAAAAAACTGTATTAAAATTGAGAACATCTGTTTCACCAAAAGACACCACTAGGAGGGTGAAAAGATAAGCTACACAGTATATTTGCAATACATATAAGAGGCTATCCATTTGTATACAAATTATTTGACCCTCTATCACAAATCAGTAAGAGAAAACAATCCAATAGAAAACTGGGATTTGAACAGTCACATCATAGAAGAGAATATCCAGATGACAAATAAACATTGAGTGATCACTACACATCCACGAGAATGGCTAAAGTTGAAAAGACTGAGGATATCAAACATGGAGAAACAGAAACCCATACAATGCAAGTGGGGGCACTCTACGTAGGACACTTGTTTGGCATTATCTATAAAAAGTACCTTATGAGCTAGGAGTTCAGCTCCCAAGTTAATACCCACAGAAGATATGCACCAAAAGACAGAACAAGAATATTTAGCATAGCATTATTTACAACAACCCTAAACTGCAAAAAAACCCAGAAGTCCACCAACAATAGAATGGTAAATAACTTGGGTTCCATTTATACAATGAAGTTGCATAAAAATGTGAACATGTACGAACTATGGCCACAAATAATAATATGAATAAAGCTTATGAACATAGCATTGAGCAAAAAAAAAAAGACAAAAAAAAAGAACACATATTGTACAATTCCACCCATACAAAGTAAAAAAAAAAAAAACCCACTAAACTAATGTTTAGATATTAATGCTTAGGTGGTAAAACTAAGAAAAAAGGAAGCAAGTGATATCCATAAAAGTAATGAGGAAGAGGAGGAACTGAGAGGGTCACAAGGGCCACTTTTGGAATTGTGGCAACGTCTATTTCTTGATTTTACATGGATGTTTGCTTTATAAGAAATCATGGAGCCGAACACCTTTGTTTTGTGCACTCTTTGGCAGGAGAGTTATAGTTCCTAATAAAAAAGGTATTACACACACACATTTAACACAGTGTATGTGTTAAGCATCCAGCCTTATGCCTGGCACATAATAGATGTGCAACAACGTCTGATTCCGCTTCTTCCCCCAATCTTTCTTCCCTTCTACAGAGAGAAAGGGGAAGAAGAGGAAAAGGTGAATTTTCATAAACATCTCACTTTGCAAGTACAAGCATCACCATTTTCAAGCTTGTTACAACAATCTCATTGCCATGGCAACTGCAGTCATGTGGAGCCTGTGAAGAGGAGGGATGTGGTTGTGACATTGGAACTTGATTACCTCCTCGCACAAGGAAATCCTTGCTAATAACTGAATTGCTGGAACCCTAAGCCGAAAGCTCCCATTAATGGATAATATGTCGGTCTGTTTTATATTTCATTTTCTTCCAAAAAAAACAAAGCAAACCCTTTTTTTAAAAGCTTACCTTCCCGAAGGTTGCAGTTAATCCTATAATCATCGGGTGAGTATTTATCGACCCAGACACTCTTTTGTGCATCAGAGAAGTAAGACGCTAGTGGCGGAGGCGTTGTCTTCCATGCCATCACAATGCCTGGGGAGGGCAAAGATGGGGTTGGGTGGTAGGCACAGCGGGGCTGTGGGCCGCAGGGAGCTGCGATTCCCCAGCAGGCATGCTTCAGCCTGCACCTGCTGGGCTGGGTGTCTGTGCTCACCCACCCACTTTCATCTCCCAGATCTTTACCTGTAGCCACTTGACATGTTAAGAACTGGGGAAAGACTACTGACACTAGGGAAAAACACTCCAACTCTACCGGATGAGAAATCAGAGACATCCAAAAATCAAGGTGGTGCCAGAGACCATTTTAAAATTACCTTTCCCCAAGCTTCATGCCCACCCCACCTACCCCTACAACAGATTCACCTTAAAAATACCAATCTTGGGGGGCGCCTGGGTGGCTCAGTGGGTTAAGGCCTCTGCCTTCGGCTCAGGTCATGATCCCAGGGTCCTGGGATCGAGCCCCGCATCAGGCTCTCTGCTCAGCAGGGAGCCTGCTTCCTCCTCTCTCTCTGCCTGCTTCTCTGCCTACTTGTGATCTCTGTCTGTCAAATAAATAAATAAAATCTTTAAAAAAAAATACCAATCTTGGGAAGAGATGAAAGGATGAGATTTTCAGGTCTGAAAATTAGTAAGTCCAAAGGAGCAAACACGGAAATCACAATGGACCTCAGATACTTGCTTTTAGCTGATGTTGGAATTCTTTCTTATGACCTCAAAGGAAATTCTGCCTATAGCAAAGATTTGTTCTGCAAAGGGGTTCATACTAGAATTCCTTATGGACTGGGAGGATGTAGGGCACAGGGGAAGGGAGTCAGAAGAGGGCATCTAGACCTCACTTTCTCGGACTGCGGAATTAGGCAAGAGGGATTCTGCTGGTTTGGTAGAGGTGGGAATCTCTGAGGAGAAGATTATTTATTAGTTAACTCAGCAAGTAGTTATAAGGGCCTAGAATCTACCTGTGCTGAGCTAGGTGCAGGAGTTAGGATGGCCAACCAAAGAGACCATTTCCCTCACCCCATGGAATGTAAGACAAAAGGGCTCAAAAACAGTCTCAAAGTGGGTCAAAGATGCTTATTTATGCCTATTGCAGGGTGAATAGCTTCAAAAAGAGGAAAAACAACCAGAGAATTTGTAGGCAGGACAATGATGGATTTCTCCATTTTGAGTCTGCAGAACTCTGGCAAGAGGGGCAAGGTGTGAAGAGAAGGGGAAGGAGGCTATGCTGTATGGCTTGCATCCACCTGTACATGGTCAAGATGGGCCAGGGAAAAAGGGAACCCAGGCATATGACTAGGGAGATTGTTCATTTACATAAATATATAAATTGTTCCCGGAACCAGGGAGATTAACTCAAGGCCAGAACAAAACCATCTTGCAAAATAGCTCAACAAAACAAAACAAAACAAAAAATCAGAGTAACATTACAGATCTTTGTCTACCTTCTTCCAGGGAATCCAGAACTGGAAGGAAGAGCAAATAAAACGTGACTGACAGACACTAGGTTTACCACCCAGAGGTCAGCCAAGAAGGGCACACACACTGCCAGCATGTTCATGGGTCAAGAGTTGAAGGTTTGATGTCCCCATCTGCCTGGGGGCAGGTAAGAGACCCACCAAGAGATGAAGCATGCTTGCTGGTCTAGTCATGCCATAATTTTTGGAACGGACTACTGTGGAGGCAGCAGAGAGAGCTGAAAGGGGAGCACTTTCTAGTGTAGATCCAGTGAAGCATTCCTCTGCATGACCCTTGGCATGCTTCTTTCCTCAATGATTTCCTCATTTGCAAAACATCAGAAACACTCATTATAGCAATTCCCATTCCATTACCTTCATCATGCTCACTGCCAAAATTAAATAGTGTAACACCAACATAGTCTCTGTAATGTTACCCTATGACACCATCTCAAATATTTATAAAGTATTTTCCAGCCAAATTAGGGCAGGGAGGATTGGACTCTAACATCCAGGGAGGGAGATGCAGCTGTCTCCTTCCGTGGGATGAAGTCATGGACCCTGCAGAGTTACTGCAGATGGCCCAAGGACACCGTGGGTAGAATCCCAGCCAACTTGGAGAGCTGCACAAAGTGGACCTCTCTAAGCCCTCAGACCCAGGAGGACTCCAATACACAGATGCATCCTAGTTATAGCTTGTCATTTGGTGGGTTACTCTCCAAATAGGGAAGTCTTCTCTTGACCACCAGACTGTAGGACAATTGAGGACAGGGAACTTTCCATTCTTCTTCTTCTTTCTTTCTCCCTCTGGTGCTCCCACTGGTGCTCAGTGTTCTTTAAATTCCTGACAGAACAATTTCAACAGACATTTGCCAAATGTTTCTTGAATGGATCCTGCGTGAGTAAGCACATGTTGTTTTTAAAGGTCCAAGGAACATCCAGGCAAGTGCTTACACACTGTTGTCAACTGATTTGCAAAAATAGCCCATCCGATCAATATTTCTCCCTAAAATAGCTACCACCTGGAGGTGAGAGGGGAAGTCAGCAGTCCCTGCCTTTACATGGGTCAGCACAGTCCACTGCTGGGTTGGACCAGTCCTTGTCCAGGGGATCCAGGACTTGCTGCTGAGCTGGACAGGCCAGAAGCAAGTTACTGCTACAAATTTTAGGGGCCAATAGGGTCCTAAATTCCACTCAAAAGAAAAAGAAGGGAATTTAGCTAAAGAGTTTTATTAGTTTCTGGTGAGCTGGATTGTTTTCTGAGACTCTTGTAATGGGGTTATGCAGAGACAAGGTGTTAGGAGGATAGGTAGGGAGAGTCAAGCAAGGCCAACATTTCAGAGTAACCCTGAAACCGTGTCAAATATCTTCTCAGGTGATTGTAACGGTGAGAATGGCTCTTACAAGCTGTCCCTTTGATAAGATAAATGGAACAGAAAGCCTGAGTTCTGTTATCTTATCATGCCTACTCTCAAGAAACAAACCTAGAAATGCTGTCTGATGTCTGGTTCTTGTCCCGCACTCAAGAGTCCAGACTTGTAGACATCTGAGTAGACCCAAACAGCTTCAATGCAGATGGAACCATCTTCTACAGGTATTTTCTAGGAAATCAGGCCTTCAGAGACAAGCTGCATGTCCTCTGAACCTTTATCAATGTCCGGAAAGCTGAGGCCAGGGAAGGCTCTTGCTATGCTGACCCACAGATTTCCTGGAATTCTGTTCTCTTGCTGGAATGCTGGCAGAGTGGTTCTGCGGATATATCCCCTGGGCCTGCAACAGCTTCCACCTACACCCTGGGGCCAAAGTGGCCATGAAGCTGATGGCAATAGGGACATCCAGTTTTTGCCATGACTTTTCTCCACCCACACTGGTAATCTGCTATAAGAATTCAGACCTGCTCTGAAGCAGACCAAATTGTGGCATTGACACGATACTGAATCTCTACATCCCAGATCCAAGGAGACAGAGTAGTGGAGCAGTGGCCAGAGCTCCCTGGATCAGACTGGCTTTGGAGAGAGCCGAGGCCAAGAGCCCACTGGGGCAGTGTGAGGAGTGGCTCAGCCTACCCCCAACCCACTGGGATTTCATGCACCTTGGAAGCCTCCTTCTTGTTGGCAAAGGGGAGATTAGAACCTGCCCCTCAAAAGTTGCCTCAGAGGCAACTTTTTCTTACTTATTTTCATCCACAATCCAGTTATAGCAAAGGGGGGGGCCACACCTCTTCCAAGCTCTTCCCCAGGGCTACTTAACATGGAAGCAAGACTATCAGTTAAGTAATACAGCAACTCTATTGACTACCAGAGCTGCAAAGTCCCAGAGCTGGAAGAGACCTAGAGGCTATCCATTCTCACCCCTCATGGATGTGAGTTACCACCACAACACCAAGCTAAAGGGCCATTTACTCTTTTTCTTCTAATACGAGGCAAATTTTCCTTTACTCTGGGTTACGCATTCTCAATTACCTTAATCGTTCCCTACAGGACATGACACCAGATTCAGGTATGTGGGCAGCCACTGTCCTGGGCATACCAAGATGAATAAGACAGAGTAGGCAGGTAGGCAAATAAGCCTAGTGTCTTGAACACCAAAAGCTGCAGGAAGTGGAGGGAAGGGAAAGGTCTGCGGCAACAGTAAGTGCTCTCAGAATGCCTGATGCCTGAGCTGGTTGCTTTAGAGGAGGAAGGCAATTTACCACACGGACAAATAGGAAGGAAGGGCATTCTAGGCAGAGGAACTAGCACGGATTCACTCATCCCCTCCATTCATTCATTCATTCAGCCAGTATTTACTGAGCACCTGGTCTGTGGCATGATCTGCCCTAAGCAGGAAATAATGAAACCAGCAGCTCCGGTCGCCTCGGTCTGTAAGTGGTAACACGACATATTAGGGAAAGGCAAGAACAACAGGTGGGAAAAGTGCGTGCTTGAAGAGCGCACAGGAGGGCGCTTAATCCATGAGCAAAAGCACTGAGCAGGAACTGACTTGGTAAGTTCAGGGAGCATCAAGCCCACTGAGAGCAGAGAAGTACACTGTTACAGAGACAGGGTTAGGATGCAGAAAGTCTTTTTATTTCTTAGGCAATGGGAGAAAGAGCACTGAAGGTTTTAAATAAGTGAGTGGTGTGATCCTGTTTATTTTCAAAAGAAAGCACTCTGGGAGCAGTGTGGAGAACCAGCGGGGAAGGCAAGACAGGAATGCTGGAAAACAGCAGATTTCACTGGTTTTCGCGTGTCCTGTTTTTCTCCTCTCTCTGCACCCTACCCTGTCAATTACCGTCTATACACATGGTGCCAGAATGGAATAAACCACGGCCTGTGTGGTTTAAGCAGCACAGAGTGCTACAAGATGGCTAATTCTTGTAGACACCACTCTTCTGTTACTGCCGCCTGGGATGACAGTAGTTTTCGGTGACATATCACTATGCTGCTTCACACAGAGCTTATGGTCAACATCAATTGTGAGGTCGTTTTCTTATTTACTGTGGCTAAACGATGGGTCCCCCATCTGATAGTCATATATTCAGGTCTTGCTACCAAAGTGCAGGAATTCCCATTCGTTTCTGTTAAGGGTCATTTTGTTTTCTCTGCCCATTTATCTAATCCTGTGGGACCCTCTGGATTCTGTCAGTAGATTTTGATCTTGCCTAGCTTTGCAACATCTGCAAATTAGACCACCCCTGCATTAATGCTTTTATTCAAGTCCTTGATAACATTTTGAATAAACCAAAGGGAGAGAGAGTAGAATATGCAACTTACCAACTTAAATACTTTTAAATGCTTTTAGTATTTAATTATTTAGTGTTTAGTTTTACCATGTCATAAGCCATTATTTTGCCATCATGTTCAAAAATATTTTTTTTTCCTCCAAACACCATTTTGAAATGTAGGCAAACTAGGAACTATCTAGGACATTTTATAAATAAAAGAATGTGCTTCATCTGGTAAGACTAATCTTTTTTTTTTTTTTTAAAGGTCAAGCAAAGCTTTATTTTTGGCAAGACTAATCTTGAACCTTAATCATTACCACTTTCTTTTCCAAGAATCCACTGATGGTCCTTTTAACCAACTGTTCCAATGGTCATCCCTCAGTCCTTATCTTCCTTTACCTTTCAGCTAGACTTGACACAGCCAATCCCTCCCTGTTCCCTGAAACCTCATCTTCTGGAACCTTGGAACCTGGTTGGAACCTGGAACCTTCTCCTGGTTGTCTTCTGACCTCTCTGGCTGCTCCCTTTTAGTCTTCCTGTGCTGCTTCCAAGGATTTTGGCCCAACCGGCTGGAATAATGGGGAGGTAGTAGCTGAAAGGGAGCACCTGGGTTAGGGGATGGGAGATGAGGAGGAAGTCGGTTGGAGATATGTTTTACATTTGAGATGCTTAGCTGGCATCTAAGGAGAGACATGTGGCAGCATGAATCTGGAGATCAGGGAAGAGGCCACGGTTGGAGAGGTACCTGCCCAAGAATGATGAAATTATCAAGGGCCTACAGTAGCTGGGAAAGAGAAGGAGTCCAAGGACTGAGCTGGAGTGGATCCTAACGTTGAGAAGTGGAGAAAGGGAGGAGGAAGCAAGCACCACAGGAAGTCTCCTCTCATGCTCACTCGATCTATTAGCAAAATCCAGTTGTTTCTCCGCAGAATTTGATGACTTCTTAAGCCATGTCTCAACACCTTTGGTTAAGCCATCATCGCCACAGTTTGTTACACGGGTCATTACAAGAACCCGTAACGGGCCTCCCTGCTTCCAGGCCGTCCTCCTTTCCTTTACACCATGATGCCAACACAGCAGGTGCATTTCCCTGCTGGCCTCTTTGCACTTGCACTTCTCCCTCTAGAGAGTCACACGTCTTCAGATTTTCCTAAAACGTCTTTTTGTGTCAAAGACCTTACCTGACTCCCCTCTTCAAAACCAAAACCTCCTCCCTCTACTATTGCGTATGTCCTTACCCTACTTTGTTTTTCTCCATACCACCAATCAGCAACCAACATGTATTTATTTGTGTAAAATTACATATCTACCCCTGATAGAACGACCACCCCCCAAAAGGCATGGATTTCTGTTAATTTTGTCCCCTCTTCTTTTCCCAGGGCCTAGCACAGAGCCTGGCACCTGGTAGGTATGTAATAAAATTTGCTGAATTGCCGCATAGTTTGAAATTTTGCCTGGCATGGACAACATTGAGAAAAATCACTTCTTTTATTTTCAGAATTGGAGCATACTTGTTTGTCTTCTAGACTTTTCTCTGATGGCCATGATGTCTGATAGACTGCCAGCAGATCAGCCATATGACAGGAGTGGCGGCAGCAGCGGCTGACCGTTCTTAAACACTTAATAGGTGCCAGGCTAAGGGCTAAGATAGATTCAGTCTATAGATTAAACCCCGCCACAGTCCTACGAAGTAGCTGTCATTATTTTGCTCAGTTAACAGGTGGAAAAACTAAGACACAGACTGATCAGGTAACTTCCCCAGAGGCACACAGCTAATCTTTTTTTTTTTTTAATTTTTATTTTTTTATTGACGTATAATGTATTATTAGCCCCAGGGGTACAGGTCTGTGAATCGCCCGGTTTACACACTCCACAGCACTCACCATAGCACATCCCTTCCCAATGTCCATAACCCCACCACCCTCTCCTACCTTCCTCCCACAGCAACCTTCAGTTTCTTTTGTGAGATTAAGAGTCTCTTATGGTTTGTCTCCCTCCTGATCCCATCCTGTTTCATTTATTCCTTTCCTACCCCCCAAACGCCCCATGTTGCCTTTCAACTTCCTCCTATCAGGGAGATCATATGATAGTTCTCTTTCTCCACACAGCTAATCTTAAGCCGAGATTCAAACCCAGATAGTCTAGTTCCAGGGCCTGCGTTGTTAAATATCACTCTACATCTACAGTAATCCCTTCTTGAAATTTTTTTCAGAGCTCAGGAATCGCATTCACTTGGGCTAGGATGTTGTCAACTAACCTGAAGGGTGAGTTTCCCTCTTGCACGCTCTTCGTTCATTGGGGATTTCCATGTCTTCTCTTTTGGGCCTTAAAATTATTCACTTGGACAAAGAATTTGGATGCAAAGTGGAAATTGAGGGGATTGGGTTTTTTGTTTTGTTTTGTTTTCTGTCATTTGGTAACACCTCGCCATCCATCCCTAGGGACAGACCTAAGGTTCCTTTGTTTGTCCACTGGAAGCTTGAAAAAGCTGTGCTAACATTTTTCAGATATCCTGTCTGAACATTCCTGACATTACTGACTGGTAGCTCCCTACCAGTCTTTTATATTTTTATGTTGTTTGAGGTCAATAGCCACTCTTTCCACCATTTGTGCATGCTTTTTTTTTTTTTTTTTTAAGATTTTATTTCTTTATGTGAGAGAGAGAGAGAGCACAAGCAGGGGGAGCAGCAGAGGGAGAAGGAGAAGCAGACTCCCCTCCGAGCAGGGAGCCCAACATGGGGCTCAATCCCAGGACCCTGGATCATGACCTGAACCCAACACTGAGCCACCCAGGGGTGCCTATACATGCTCTTTTTTAAGACCCAGCTCAACTCAGAGTGTCCTGGGGAGCTGCTTTTGCCTGTTTATTCACTCGATCACATTCATTAAGCCAGCCCTGTTTAGACCCCTCCCACTCTTCTGCAACCTTAGGAGCAGCTGAGATCTCATTAGTAGAATTTTTTCTAGAACGCCTCCAGCTGGCATTCCCATTTGGTTGATTCCACCAGTCACGTTTCCAGGCCACGGGCTGGGGTTGTTGCTGGGACCGGCTTTCCAGCGGAGACTCCGTTTCCCAACTCACTTAAGATGAACATTGCAGCGGAGTTCTGGCTAAGGGCATGTGGGCGGAAAGGATGTATCCTGACTGCAGGGCCCCCCACCCCCACCCCACAGGCCCCTTTTCCATCTGCTGGTTGGCTGTCTCCACCCCAGCTGCTTTTAGACGCTGCAGCTTAAAGGGGCAGCACCTCTGCCAGCCTGGGGGCCTGGGTGAGCCCTTATGGGCACAGGAAATAAACTTCCACCGTGGGAAACCACTGAGGTTTGAAAATCCACATCTTAACCAAAACCTGTCATACGTCTGGTTTTCCAGGAGCCTCCTAAAATCTCCCATCCACAGCCTTGGAAATGCCCTGAGCTCTCGCAACAGTCCCCTGCCGCCCTGACCTCCGCCACCAGCAGCTCCGTCACAATCCGTCCACATCACAGGCTTTCTGCCTACCAGGAGAGGAAACAGAGTGAAAGGTGGAGGCAGCTCTTCAGACCACTGTTCGGGTGAAGGCCCAGCCATAGCCTCCTAAGAGAGCGGAGAGTAAGAAGAAAGTAAAAGATCCAGGAAGGAGGCCAGTGTCCTCCCTGTCGGGAGGCAGGAACAGGCCCCGGGCTGTGTCAGGAACTTTCCTTGGGCGCAGAGGTGCAGGCCAAGAAGGAGGCCTTGTCCATCCCGCACGCGAGGCGGCAAGGAGCTGCTGGCAGCCTGGGCCTCTGGGTGGCTCCATGTGTCCTTTATGCACCCTTTAGCCGCAGTGACAGCCTGAGCGTTTCAAGGATGCATGGGGGTTTGAGAGCGGAGGCTGGCGGTGGGGAGAAGGCCAGACCGGGCTCAGCTTCCCAGCCAGAGAAACAGGCTCCTAGAAGGCCCAGTCCCAGCTCCTTGGCACCTCCCCGCAGAAGGCGCTCTGTGCAGGCACCGTGAGCCCTAGACTCTGAGGATACAGCAGGGGTGGGCTGATTGGCTTCAGACTTTTTTCCCCCTGCATAAAATAAGGATATGTCAATGATTTTTGCCCTGTTTGGAAGTAATACTAAATATCAAACATAACTGATATTACCAACGGTCATAGACACAGAGCATTTACAAAGTGCTATTATTAACCACTGTTTAAAGTGCGTTGCACAAGTCAACTCAGAGCCCAAACAAACCCGAGCAGGGGGTACTGTTATAATCCCATTTTCTAGAAGAGGGAACTGAGGTCTGGAGGAGTAAACTGTTTTTGTCTGGTGTTGCACAGGTAGTCCTTGGCAGTGCAGGGGACTGAAACCCAGCAGTCCAGCGTGAGCCCGTGTTCCTAACCACTGTGTCAGGCCTCCACGAAACGCTGCCCATTGCTGTCCACCGCCGAGCAGCCGTGCAGAGGAAACGTCTGTACTGAGCCTGACAGCCAAGAGGCACTGACGACACCTTATTCTCCATCGTCCCGCCTTGTTTCCATGCTGAGGGCCTCGGAGAGGGTACAGGGCACAGTCCGGGTTTCAGAGAAGGAGGCGGCTTTTGTGTAGTGGCAGAACACTGAAGGAGGAATCGGGAGACCCGTGCCTGTCCCTTAGCTTTGTGATCTTAGGCCAATCCCTTCAGTAATCTGAGTTTTAATTTCTGCATTTATAAAAGGAATATACACCCCTCGGAGGGCTGTGACGAGGCCTGACCGTGAGAAAGACCGTTACAGTCCATAGTAGTTAGTGGTGCCTACATCCGTGAGTAGACTGTGACTCGGAGCCAGGATTCGACTCTGGGTGGCTGGGATACTGTGAGGCAGGCAGGGGAGCTCTACTGGGGATGGGGTGGGGGGAGGGCGATGTCCGCAGAAGTCACTGCACTTGGACTCCCATCTGCTCCATTCTCAAGAACAGAATTCTTACCTTCCCTGAGCAGCCTTGCCTCACCTTTCCTTACCTCCTTGACCTTCCTTTCCCTGGCCCTGGAGGGGTAAGGTCATGGCAGATAACCGGGAGGATAAGCCTACGTGAGGGCTGGCCCTCGCCTGCTCACCTACAAGGTGCAGAACCAGCCTGGAAGCCCGTTGCTTGGAAGGTAGTTGGGAGCACGGGTGGGCTGCCTCCAATTCACAGCCTGGGGTTAGCCAGTCACGATGGCTGTGGGGCTGAGCTCTGCCTAAAAGCTGGTCTTTCCCCACACCCTCCGAGCACTCAGCGCATTCAAACCCCAAAACTGATGCTGATGAGAGTTTTGGTTTTGCTTGTCGTTATTGCTACGACTGCTGCTTGCTACAGGGTTAAGGGACTGGATGATGAGTTTCCAGCCAAGGCAAAGATGGGAATCTGGCTGGTCTTTGGGCCCTCACCAGGGGCTTTCATGGATTCTATGTTCACATGTCATTTGGGGTCTGATCCTATGGGGGATTTTTGTCCCCACTCCGGCCACCATCTGTCCAGTGGCTGTTACGGTTCCCCAGGTCCCTACTCCCTATGGTTCCCCAGGTCCCTACAATTCATGCTTGTCAGGCCCAGGCCCTACCCCCTCCCTGAGCCAAGAAGTCCCATTAGAGTTATCTGTACTGCAGAGGGGCTGTGTGTACAGCCAGAGCTCAGGGCTGGGAGGACATGGCGGGAGTGGGAAGGACAGATGTCTGAGGTGCCGTCCTGCCAGCCTGTGCTCATTTAAGCAAACACCTAGGAGTAGATGTTTGTCCCAGAAAACTAGAAGCGTCTGCTCTGGCTGGCTCAGGAGTTTCTCTTCTTCCTTGCACAAGTCCGTTCCCAAGTCAGAGGTGGTTCCTACTGCTTCGGCAGGGCTCGGGGTATCAAGTACAAGATCCAGGTTCGGAATCTGGACCCTGAAGAGCCAGGAAGCTTCTCTGTGGGGCTCTGGGCTCTGGGCAGGGTGGAGAGAAGATATGTTTTTCTCACTTGGGCCCCAAGACAGGGCTGGTCCTTCTAGATCCTTCAGTGACCAAAGACATTGATCAACATGATTGGTTCAGCATTTCATCTTCTGTGGTGCTGGGAAGGAAACCAGGAGACAGGAGGGGAAGATACAACATTTAAGCAGTTTAGGGTCAAATATGAGGCGCCAGCTCATTTTTTTCTTCTTCTGAAAATTCCTCCAGCCTGTGTCAAGTAGAATGTGGACTCCCTGTCTTTCATGCATCGGAGCATCCCACAGACATTGTCTCTGTGTGCGAAGGGCCTGCCAGGGCCACAGGAGCCTGAGGAACCACATCTACACTCTGGGGCAGATGCTGGGGGAGGAAAAGAATCCATCACTGGGGCTCCTGTCCTGGGCTGTGTGGGGAAGGGGTGGGGTGGGTCATTACACCACACAATATCGCTGCCTTCCAGCAGAGGTGGATGGGAACAGCGTGCAGGCCCAGGTATGAAGGAGGCACACACACTTCATCTAGTAGGCATCTCCTGGGTACCTGGAATGAGCCAGGCTCTGTGCTAGAAGTCATAACTGAATAAGACCCAGCTTGCCGTTTCTCCAGGGGAGAAAGCAACATGAAACAGGCAGACCTGCAATTTTAACCAACTGCTCTGCCGCCCGACAGTCAGGAGTACCCTGTGCATGGACCTGTTGTTCTTATAAGGTTAGCAACTCTGAGCAGGTGACCTTCTGGCACAGTCTCTACCCCCACTTTTGGAGAAGTGCCCCAGGGGCTGCATGACCACCCATATCAGCCCCCCAAATTCAGCAGCTGCTCCATCATTAGAGTTACCCCGGCACCAGCAGGGGCCTGCACGGGCCTGGGGGTTCCTTCACTAACTCAACAGATGTCCACTGAGTGCTTAGCAAGTGGCAAGCATTGTTGCAGCTGTCACAGATGGATGCCTAGATCCCCCCACTGGGAGGACAGACCCCTCCATCACAGGCTTCAAAATGAAGACCCAGATTGGCGTTGTGGATGCCAAAGAAGGAGAGCGTGTTTGGGATGAGCTAGGAGGGAAGTGTGGCTTATTTACGCAAAGCCATTGGTGAACATGTGGGGTTCACCACTGTCTTCCATGGAATTCACCTGGCACCATCCTGATCTCATTACCTCTGCCCTTCCTGGTTCCTACCCTATGAAAGGGCATCGGAAGATGCTGCCATCAGAAATGGCCAGTCAGGACGCACGCCAGGTTCCAGGACGCGTCTCCTGCTGCCCCTCCCAGTATCTCTGCCACAGCCTCTTCCTGCTGCCCCGGGTTTAGCCCTCACTTTGGGAAACTGCAAGTAATGCCCCAGCAAATATCCTCTTCCCTGGGCTGGGACTTGCTCAGCCGGGGCCACGAGGGTGTTGTTTTTCTCCTGTGGTTGCCCTCCTGATTACCTGGGTGACTCACAGGAGGCAGCAGGCCAGCCCGGGGCAGAGGAGGAGGGGTGGGGCTCGGAGCCAGCCTGGGGCTCAAAGCCAGGGCTGACCTCGGTGGTCAGTTCTCATGAGAGGCCACAGGAAGGAGCTGTTTCCCACATGGACATAACTGGTCTGTTTTTCAGAACTCAGCAATGTGGCTTGATAAAGAACACAGTGAGGCCCTCCCGAGGAAGAACGGAAAGGTAGGGAGATATATATTTTTTGCCCAGAGTGCCATCAGATAGTAGAGAGCTCACTCTCCTAGGAGAATGCGAGGCATACTCTGTCCTCTTGGTGCCATTTTCCCGATCAACATGGATGAGTATCCCAGACATGCCACGGGACGGGTGGAGTGAGGCTATGTCACTAACTAGCAGCTCTCCCTCCTGTCCTTGACCTCCACACCCAATCTCAAGGCCAGGTCGGACTCCCTGATGGGATTTTTCCTTGTCTTAGGCAAACTTAGAAGGAAGCATGGTAAGTGTGGGCAGTGCGTCCAGAGTGGAGCCAAGATGGCAGTGAACAAGGTTTGTTTTTTTTTTTTAAGATTTTATTTATTTATTTGACAGACAGAGATCACAAGTAGGCAGAGAGGCAGGCAGAGAGAGAGGAGGAAGCAGGCTCCCCACTGAGCAGAGAGCCCGATGCGGGGCTCGATCCCAGGACCCTGGGATCATGACCTGAGCCGAAAGCAGAGGCTTTAACCCACTGAGCCACCCAGGCGCCCCAGTGAACAAGGTTTTGACCTCCACGGTGGGCAGCTCTTTCTCCATCTCACCTGTTGTCTCCTCCAAACATCCTAACCCTCATTAAGCCAAGACCCTAAGTTTTCACTTAAGGGGAGAAGCTGGTTATAGCCCAAAGTCTGGCAGCATTTACCTTAGGGGTAGAGGAGGAGAAGGTGGGGAGATTCACGTGAGGACAGGAGTCCTCAGGCTCCAGGCCAGAAGGTGCCCCTCCGAGGTGCTGGGAAGACATGGATTCCACCTCTCAGGCCGTTCCCTCTCTGATTTAGGATGCGACTTTGCTGGCCTGGTCAGGCATTGGCCACATCGCAACACTGCTTCAAGCACAGGGACTGGGTTTAGGGGTGCTGTGCCCGCTCTGACAGCATTTCTGCCTCTGGTGTTGTGCTGGATGCTCCCTTCTTGGTGTGAACTGGGTCTAGGAGAGGAGACAAGGCCTTGCTTGTCCATTTACTCCTCCCTTCCTTGTTGTTCCACACACTCTAGAAAGTTCTATCGGGGATAGACCAAACAAACATATCAACAAGCTTGACGGCTGATGGCGATTGGCCTGCCCCATCCATAGGCCGCTTTTATCCTACTCAGAATATTTCAGCACTGACTTTCCTTAAGAAGAAGGCTCTGAGAACGTGGTGGTGACCTTTCACCTGATCACCTGCGCCGTCCTTCAGGGCCCAGATCGGATTCTGCTCCACGACAAAGTCCTCCCGTCAACTGCAACTTGCCACCATCGTCCTCTGTCACCTTGTGGATTCACAATAGTTAATAACCACACCTCTCCTGTGTCTTCCTTCGCTACTTCCTGTGTGCCCCCTCTTGTCACACCCACACAAGACCTTACCATAGGGGCCAGGGGGCAGGTGTAACGTGGTGGCCCCATCCCTCAGAGTCGCTCCCAACGCCGTCGAGAAGATATACATAGACGTAAACAACCATCTCACACGGTTCCACGACAGAGATTCAGAGCAAATGCTATGGGCCTCACAGACAGCTCTTGAAGAGTGACTTTTTGAAGCGTAGAGGCTTTGGATGGCAGGGGTCAGGCTAGGAAAAGACTTTGTGGTATAAGACCAGAAGGGACAAAGGCATGAAGACAGGAAGTGGTGACTGGATATGTGGGGAACCACCAGGATGGGTCCCAACCGGGCCCTTCAAGATGGCCCAGTCAGAGCCCAGTCTCCACTCCTCCAGGCTTTACCCACTTTGGCAGCTTTCTGCCCAAGGCCGCGGGTGGACAGTTACTCAGAGAGGCCGCAGGAAGAAGGCGGCCGTCCCTCATCCAAGGGGCAATGCTGCCACCTGCTGGTCAGTTCTAGAAACATCTTCCTTCTCTGACTGCCTGAGAGGCCAAGTGGCCCTGCCCTCCCTCTTGTTCAGCCTTTGAATATCCTACTCCGCCAACTACAGTACCCCCAGTCTTGCGCCCCTTCCGCCGCTTCTCAGTTAAGCCCATCTTCCCCCAGGCAGCCACTAGTCAAAGGCAGAGCCTGTTAATCTGACACCTTGTCCCAAATTCCACTCAGTTTCGCACACACTTGATAGGAGCCAGGTGTGGGCGGCCACACAGGGGAAACTAATGCAGGGCCTCCTGCAGGGCTGGTGACTCATGAATACACATAATTCCTCTCCCAGGCCATGTCTCAGCTGAGTCCTCAAGGGTAAGCAGGAGTCGGCCTAGCAAAAAATGGAAAAGGGGATTTCGGGCAAAAACATGAGCAAGGTAGGCTAGTCTGGCTCTTTGGCTATAGAAATGTAATTATTTTATTTTTAGTACACTTCTTTGATGTCCCCAAATAATGGAGATGCAAACATTTCCCGGGTTTAGAGATGAAGAGAAAGGGAAACAAGTTTTCTCAGTAGCTAAAATTGGGTTCTGGGTTGTAGATGTCTCCAGGTCTGTTGTGACAGTACGGGGGGCTGGTCTAGGTTTGAGGGACGCAACCATGCGACCCGGGGAGGCAGGAGGCAGAGCAGCCTTCTCCCCACTAAAGAGTCCCCCTGGCCGGTGTGGGGAGATGGCTCTAGGTCGTCATCCCCGACCTCGTCCTGCAGCACCCCACAGAAGCACCCAGGCCCGGGGGGAAGGGGCTGCATCCATGCTGTACTGCCTTTCCAGCCTCGCAGAGTTTCCAGGTTCTGAGAATGGCAGAGGAGCCTGCCTGAGCCGGCAGACCCATCAGCCCCCGACGTCTCCATGGTAACTGCTATTGCTAACCGCCGCTGACCACAGGAGAAACACAAATTCAAACCACAGTGAGAAAATACAGGGACTCACTGTTCTTGCACACCTGGGGGTCCAGCAGATGTGTACTGGTCCTAGGTACAAAGAAGGTCAGGGTGTGACATCAGAATAAAATGGAGAAGGTGTCCCTATTCTCAAGTTGGTTAATAAACCTTCTGGGTGGTGGGTGGGAGGCCAACGGTCCAGGACATTCTGCAGCTCTGGTGGTTCTAGGATCCCAGCCACACGTTCCCCCTGCCCCCAAATGGCACTAGGTCTTACTTTGTGTCCCAGAAGGCTGTGGTCCTCTGGCTCCCGAAAGCCACCTGGTAAAGCTCATTCTGGGGCCAAATACAATGGAGACCAAATTAGATCATGTTCTGCTCCTGCTCATAACCCTTCAGCAAAAGAAGTGTGTATCTTCGAAAATATATACCTCTCAGTGGTCCCCCAGTCCCCCAGGATGGAGCCCAAACTCCTTACGTGTCCCACAGACCCTGCTTGTCCCTTGGGCCTCCATTTAGCCTTTTTCTGAATCCGCACTTCTGGGTGTGGCCCATCCTGGCCCTGAGCACACTCTCGAACTATCTGCCCACTTCTTATTTGTCTCGCCACACTTTGGACTCCATAAGAACAGAAACTGTATGGATCACAAGCACTTCTGTGAAATCAGCAAAGCACCCTGATTTTAAAGAGGGTATTCAGCAAGGTTTCTTAGATGAAAAGCTCTCCACATGAGACCTAAAGGATTGGAGTGTAATTTCAAGAAGAGAAAGCATGGCAGCATATGCAAAGGTCCTGGGGTTGGAAAGAATGTGGCAGGTCTAAGAAGCATGCTAAGGACACTGTGGCTGAGATGTTGAAAAGGAGTGAGCAGGTGGCATAGAATTTGGTCTGTTAGATTGTAAGTGTTGTGGGAAGTCACTGAAATGTGTTAGGCTGGACAGAACTATTATCCTATATCCACCACATCCTCTTGCCTTTTTGCTCTCACTGAACACATGCTCTCTTCTGAGAATAGTTCCCTCAGCCTTCTTCAGTGGTGTTTCTTTTTCTCAGCCACATCCCTCCGACCACTGGGTGGGGCAGGTGTCTTCCTCTTTCCTTCTTGCTGTTTCAAGCCATTCGTCCTTAAAACTTCCCAGCTTTGAAGATCAAGTCATCAGTCTGCAGCGCCCCACAATACTGGTCCAGTCTCCCACAAACCCACAAACCCCAGATGACAACCCTTCATTCCTCCTATGGCTCTTCGCACCTGGCTCGCTGTCACTCCCACCAACACCATCTGTCATCACTCTTGAGACCACCACTCCACGTAGCTGGCTTCTCAGTTCCCTGGGCACCTCTCCCCCAGCAATCTTGTCCCCACCCTATCTCAAATATTCAAGTGCCTGACGTCGATAGTAACTCTACCCTTTCCAGAATCTCGATTCGGTGTCTTTCCCTCTCTGACCAGCACCTCCCAACGTCCAGCTGAGGGCTCCTGAGATCCCATCACCAGCAATCCTTCTCGAAGTGAATGGCTGACTCTTCCACTCTTAACTCATACCCCCACTCCCCCTTGGTTTCTCTCTCCCCACCTCCTTGGCTCCAATTCCATGGTTTATCCTTTAATCACTTCTTCTTTCATATGCCCTCATCTCCAATATGCATCTCTTGCTTCACTGTGATGTTTGGTAAAGCTCTAACCTGGTAAACTCCCCGTCCTAGCCCACTCCATGCCTGAGCCCACACAGCAGACCGTGGCAGCAGGAAAGAACTCGCTCTTCCTGACTGGCCATGACCGATAACCTCGTGCGGGCCCATAATAGCGGCCTGGCAATCACAGACCCATAGGTTCTCCCGCTCTCCTGGATGAATCCTTCTTTCCCTGCAGACCCCCACACCTCCTGTCCCACCTGTCATCTTCGCCAAGACCTTGCTTCCTATTGCATCTAGAAAAAGCAGGCTGAGAAAGAGCACTTCCTCAAGCTCCCACCTCTGCATCTCCCCACACACTTGTCTGTGTCCCTGTCCTCTAACTTTTCCCCCACTCCTAGAGATGAGCTGCCTGGGCAGAGGCCAACCCCCGCTCATGCACTGGATCTCATCCCCTCTCACTCTCTCAAGGACATCACACCAGCAGGTCCCTCCATTCCTGCCTCATCAATGTTTCCTTCTCTACTGGGTCATTTCAAACCCTACTGTTCCCATCCTCAGCTCTCTCTTACAATGAAACTCCATGAATGAACTGTCAATGCTCATTGGCTACCATTCCTCTCTCCCCTGAAATCTTCTCTAATCAACTGTTGAGGCCCCTGTGGCTAAATCAAATGGTAAACTCATAGTCCTCATTTAAAGTGAGCTCTTGGTAGCATTTGACATAACAGATCACTTCCTTCTCCTTGAACCATTTCTTCTCTTGATCTCCAGAACATTGCATCCTGGTTTCTCTTCAAGTCCCTGTGCTCTCTACTTTTCATCTTGTTTGCTGGGTCCTCTCATCTCCTCACTTCTAAGTCTCTGTCCTTGGAACTCGACCCTTCTCTGTGTAATATATTCTCTGGGCAACTCATATAATCATGTGACGCTAAATGCAATCCATACATTGATAATTCTTTAAATTCTATGTTCTACCAAGATCTCTGCCTTGAAATCAGATGTCTGTATCCAACCCAGTACTGATATCCATTATCTCTTACCTGTCAATTATCAATTATCTCTAGGCATTGTCCAACCCTAAACTCCTTGATCTTTTCTCCTGAAGTTTATTCCCCAGTGTCTTCCCCATCTCAGTTAAGGGCAACATCACTCTTCTAGTTGGTTGGGCCCCAAATCTTAGGGTTGTCCTTGACCCTTCTCTTTCTCTTGCTTCCACATCCCATTTAATACCACATCATGTTAGTTCTAATTTCAAAATCGATCAGGAAGTTGACCATTTCTCACCATTCATAGCCATCCTAGTCCCACCCAACAGATTACTGCAAAGCCTCCTAACTGGTCTTCTTGAGTCTGCTGCTGTTCCTATCAGCCTTCTTAAAGCAGCAGTAGACTGCTCTGGTTAACACACTACTCAACAAAAGCCAAACTGCTTAAAATGACATGCAAGACCTTACACAATTTGGCCACGACTTCATCTCCTTCTCTCCCCATGGCTCACCCTATCACCCACCCAAGCCTCCTCCCCCCCCCCCCCCACATGCTAAGTATGTCCCCACCTCAGGGGCTTTGCATGGCTCTTCCCTCCCCTGCCTTCTCCCAGACATCTGTACATCTTGCTGTCTTGCCCCCTTCTGGATTTTGTACAAAAGTGATCTCCTTAATGAGATCTAGCTCTGCCATGCAATTCAAACTGCAACCCCCATCCCCTCACTTCCAAGCCCCTTGCCACTGTTCAATTTTTCTCATAGCACTTACCAACATCTAACAGACCCTATAATTTGCTTATTTATTAAGTTTATTTTGCGGGTTGGGGGCTTAAGATGAAAAAGAAAAGTTTATTTCTCTCCCATGCTACACGTTCTCTGTGGGTATGCACAGAGGCTCTACTCACCATAGCCACTCCAGGATCTGGGTTACTGGATGGTGGGGCAATCACCATCTTGGATGTTGCTGGTTGCCAAGTGAGAGGGAAGAGGGAACTTAGATTCTCAGTGAGAAAAACGCATGTCCTGTCTGAATGACACCCTCATTGGCCAGAAGTAATCACATGGTCCTGACTAACCACAAGGGGCCAAGAATAAAACCTTACCATATTCTGTGAAGGGGGACACTGGAAATATTTGATGGACAACATCACATGATTACAAAATAGGCAATATTTTCTAAATGAACAAATGAATCACTTTGAGGGAGTTAGAAACGTTTGCCTTTGATGAAGCCTTATCTCTTGGAAATTGAGGAAGGGGAAGGAATATGAATCAGGCATCAGAGACTAATGAGATGTGTAGAGTGTGAGGAAGTCAGGTTTGACTCCCAGATTTTCAGTCTGGGTGAGTGGAGGAAGGGTAACAGTGGTTAAAAAACAAAAGGTAGAGAGGGTGCACATGCAGATGTGTTTGTTCCCATGCGTGTGCTAGGTAGTGTGTGGATAAGACACTTGCATTCTGACCTCACTTGTTGCTAGGTAAGATGTGATATTTTGGCATCAGGCCCTTTGCTTGGGACACTGTTTCTCCTTTGTGGTCAGACATTGGGGACCTGCCCGGGATTCCTTCCCTGCTCTGAAGACACTTGCAGCCTGTTATAGGGGCAGAGAGCTGCAAAGGGACCATGAACAAATATGGAGATTGAGGAGGGATTTTAGGGGGATGGAAGGCACTATGCATGGGTCATCTCACAACATCCCATCAGTGAATTATTCTTATAGGATTTACCATTAAAGATAACTGTCCAGGACCATGCCTCTCCCAGAGCTTCCTGTACCTGGTATCCGAGTGAGGGGGAGGTAGACAGACCTGGCTTCTGGACATGGAACTCTATTCGTGTGCTCATTTTTAACTACAAATTCAGTTTCTTTAGTAGACACAGGGTTATTCACATTATCTCTTTCTTCTTGACTAAACTTCGGTAGTAAGTTTCCTTCAAGGAATTTTTCTATTCTAACCCACCAAATTTATTGGGATAAAGCTGTTTGTAACATTTCCTCATTATCCTTTTAATATCTATAGAAATGCTACAGCTCCCTTTCCTAATATTAGTAGTTTTTTTTCTCTCCACCTCTTTTCTTTTTTTACCTGATCAGTTTGACTAGAGGATTGATTATCAATTTTATTGATCTTCTCAAAGAGCTAGCTTTTGGCTTCACTAGTTTTTTTCCTATCGTATTTATTTTCTCTCTTATTTATTTCTGCTCCGATGGTTATCATTCCCTTTATTCTACTTACTTTGGATTTACTTTGATCTTCTCCTAGTTTCTTGAGGGGGAAACTGAGGTCCTCATTTGAGACCTTTCTTCTTTTATAGTATATACCTTTCATGTTAGTATGAGTTTCTTGCGGCTTGACTTTGTCTCTAAACTCTAAAGCGAAAAACAGGCATTGGTACATAGCAGGTGTGAAATATTTGTCAAATGAATGAATGAATGCCTCCCGTCTACCCAAAACTCTCTGAAGGGTTCCCATTTTATTCCAAAGGAAGCCAGGTCCTTCCACCATCCTCAAGGCCCTACCAACCCGCACCTTCCTACTCCTCTGATCATTCCTTCTGTCCCACCCTCAGCTACCCTGGCTTCTTTGCTGCCCCTCAGACAAGCCTGAGACCGGTATCTGGTTTTTGCATGTATTGTTCCTCCGCCTGGACTCCTGCTCACCCCAGCCCTGTTTCTCCAGGTAAAGAGTGATCTATGTCTTTATGCAAAGAGTTTCTGCTATCCCTCATCCTCCTTTCCCTTCTGGCTCCTCCTGGATGAAGAACCATGGTTGAAGACCCGAATCAGGACGCTTTGGGTTCCGATCTGCACGGTGGCCCTGTCTGAAATCATCATGCCTCTGCTGTAAACCCCCACTTGCCCCAGCACCTTGGGGTCTCCTGTCAAAAATCAGGTCTGTTTCTGCAAAGCCAAGGACTGGGGTCTGCGGAGGCATCTTCACCTCGTGGGGCATAGCCCCTGGCAGATTGTTGATACATGTTATTCTGAATCCGAGACTCTAACTTTATTCATGTTACATAAGGACATCACTGGTCTCACTGTTTTCAAACGTAATGACATAAAACTGTGCAAAGGGTGTCTTTATGTTTTTATAACCACTTACAATTTTGTTGGTGTGTCTATCTCCATCTTCTGCCCACACGCTCTGGTTCGATTTGCCAGAGGTTTTTATGGTCTTTCCACTGCTGGGGGATGGGGCAGGACCACTCCTCAGTTTACCCTGGCCGGGAGAATCCACGAGGTCAGAGTAATACTGCATTCCGAGGACCCTAAAGGGAATTTCTTTCCAGAATCGCGGCTTCACACCCAGGGCCAGAGCATTAAGAAGAGAGGTTCTGTCTGGCTATGCTCAGCGCAGCAGTTGAAAAGCAAAGGGGAGGTATGTTTTCATGGAAACCTCAAACGCCTCTCCTGTGAATTACCTCTGTGTTCAGGCAGCCGAGCTAGACAGCTGCGAGGAAAAGCATGTGTGTTTTGTGGGGACCTTGGAAAGAAAAGGCCCCTTGTACCGTGGCCAGCGACTGTAGGTGGTGTGGCCTAGGAGGACAGGGGAGTTGGAGTTCAGAGCTACGGGAGGCAGAAGCCGGAATCCCACTGGCAATGTGCAGGCGAGCCAGAGGCGGAGCCAGAGAGCCGGGAGGCCCGTCCCTGCGTCCCTGCGCAGAGGCACGGAGTGAGGGCTGAGGCCCCAACACCCCCGCCCCACCCCCGCCCCCGAAAAGGCCACGAAGCATATGGTGTTAAATTCCTAACGGCAATGAGGCCCCTTCCATCCCCCTCTTTTCTTGGCAAACTCAAACTCATCCTTTAAGGCCCAACTCAAAAGGCATTTTGCGGGGGAAAGACTTCCCCAAGGCCCAGGCAAAGGCACTCTGCCTCCTTGCAAACCTGAAGCAAACCCAAAGCAGCTTCGCAGGCTGGGGAAAGGGGAGGGAGACAGTCGGGGGCTCCAAGCCCTCCAGCACACTGCCGGGAAACCCTGGTCCTGGTTCCCCTTGCCTACTCCCCCCACCCACACTCTGCCCAGTGCCTGGCCCAGAGCTGTGCTTGTTGGTGTAGCTGGGACTCCTGCCTCAGGATCCTGCCTGGTCTTGTTGCAATGCAGACTCTAGGATCCCCCCAGACCTGAACGATCTCTGAGAGTGTGGCCCTGGAATCATCTTATTTCTCCAGGTCCCCCCCATTATCCTTATACACAGCAAGACTGGTACAAAGTACAGTGTTTTTCAAACATTTTTGATCAAGAACCAAAGCAAACTAGAGTAAGAAACACAGCCTTCATTATAACCCTGCACGTACATACGTATATAAAACTAAAATAAAAAAAAAATACTTGCAACAACTTTTCCTTACAATGTGTGAGATATTCTGATATGTTCTACTCTAGTCCATTCTATTCAAACAAGAAGATTGGTTGTGACTCACTGTCCTATTCACAGGTTTTTGTCCCGCAGTTTGAAAAACAGACAGTGATGCTCCAACAACGTTTGATGAATGAATAAATGAAAGATGGAACAACTGAGTGAATGCTTGTCTCTCAGCAACTGTAAAAACAGAGCGGCTGAGTTCTATCATTTCTAAGATCTTTTCATTCAGAATTCTGAGACCTGATGCCTTCTCATCCATTTCCAACAGCTTCATCGTGCCCCAGGCCTGGGGATCCTTAGTCAAAATGATTCCCGCTGATACAAGATGGCAGAGCGTTCTATTTAGGTATGTTAATTAACTAAAGACAGGCAGTGTCTTCCCTGCTAGCCTCCCCAGACTTGCTGTCTCCAAGCCTGGAAGGACCAGCAAGGGCAGGAGGCAAACCTAAAGCAAAGAGATTCCTAAGTCCTGTCTGCGGTATTCTTTCTTTATCTTCCACATGGTCACAAGGTTGAGGGGGAGGGTGGGAGTCTCTGTGACCCGGAAGGGTGTGTTATCCCTAAGGCAAAGACAATGTGTTACTATGTCAAGAGAGAGAGTGTTTGAGTGTTTGGCCTGTGGTACCCAGAGGGCTCCAGAACCCTTGGAGATTCCCATCCTGCTGCTAGAGTCTCGTCCTCTTAGAGCGTGGGCCTTGGGCTTTCCTGCTCATCAGGGAAGGTCACCACAGCACAAGGTGGGCCTTGAGGAGCTAGCGAGGGGCTGGTCTTCTTGGAGAGTCACCCAAGAGGTTCCGCTTCTTATAGCTCATCCCTAGGGTAAGACCACGGGAGAGCTGGAAAAGAGAGTTCTGGTGGAGACCAGAGGTGGGGTTCTCCACTGCTTTCCACTGTTTGGACTATAGTGGAGGCTAGTTCCCACCTCCCCAGATTATGTTATGATTATCTAATATGGGCTGAGTGCTTGTGTGCCACAAGGCACGTCACCTCATTTAATCCCCATAACTCTGTAAGGTCGATACCTGTTACTAACCTTAAGTTACAGATCAAGAGACAGGACAAAGAAAGGTTGAGTAACTTGCCTGTCGTCATGCAGCAAGTGTCAGAAGCAGGATTAACTAACCCACACAGCCATACTCTAAAGCCTTCATCCTCGGTCACTACGCTCTGCAGCCTTCCCCAGGGGCAAGTGGTCTTGTCAGCCAAGGGCGATGGTGTCCCTTGATGCTCTTCCGAGGGAGGTGCTTGGGTGGCATTTGGAGTCCTCACCATGTCTTGTCATCCTGTCTGGAGCACGAACCTCCCACCCCTGTCACTGATTACACGTGTTGAGTGTAACACAGTGAAGAGCCCAGGCTTATGACGTCACTATTCTGGGGCTATCTTAGTCCTCCAAAACACCTGCTTGACTAGCTTCTCAGTGGGGATGCCTGGGATAAGGAGACTGGTCTCAGCCAGAAAAATGGTGGCTTTCTGGTGGCCGGTAATTAGGGAAAATCAATCCAGAGGAACGGGGATGGGAGAAAGACACCATCAAACTCCCACCAGTTCTAGGATAAAAATAATAATACAATTTGTTGAAAAACTACCGTATGGCTGACACTGGACTAAATTCTTTAAAAATACTGCTTCAGGGTATTTTCACAACAAGTCTGTCAACGACAGTGTTCTTACTCTCGTTCCACAGACAGAAAGACCGAGATTCAGAGAAGTTAAGAAAATTGACCAAGGTCATCCAACAAATAGAACTGGGATTTAAAGTCAGATGTGTCTAACCTAAGGTCGTGTGCCAAGTTCCTATCCCACCTATAGTTCTGCTTCTTGCTTATATACCCTTACTCAACAAAGTTTGATGGCTAAGAGAAAAACAACAATATTTAAAGTCTCCTTTGTGGGGGTGCCTGGGTGACTCAGTCGTTTGGACATTTGACTGTTGGTTTTGGCCCAGGTCATGATCTCATGGGTCTTGGGATGGGGCTCTGTGCTCAGCACAGAGTCTGCTTGACATTCTCTCCCCCCCTCCTTCTGCCCCTCCCCACCCACTCGTGCTCTCGTGCTCTCTCTCAAAGAAGTAAATGAACAAATAAATCTTTAAATAAATCAATCAAGTCTCCATTGGGCTTGGGACACTTAAATGGCTCCAACTAGGCTCCATTAAGGAATATCAAGGATGATGCAGGACTGCTGGCAAGAAAGCGGGTTGGTGACAGCTGGCAGCAGAGCATGGGGAGGCCTGGAGGGGAGTGAGGTCCAAGCTGCAGAGTCTCATGTATAGAACTTGGGAAGTATCTCAGGTCCTCTCAGAATCCCTATCTGACCCAATGTCCAGACACAGCCATCGTTCACCAACTCAGCAAGGTGCTAGGCGCCCCCAGGATGGAGGGTCAGACCTGTTTCCTACTCATATCACTCAGTTCCCACCAGCCAGCCATGTAGTTCACAGGCACTGCTGAGCCCCTATGTGGTACCTAGTAGAGGAGGCCAAGTGCCTTCTCCTCTCCTCACTGCCTTGCACTCCTCTCTCTACCACTGCTTTATTCCCTTCCCAGACAAGCAGGCAGGAGGACACTTATTTTTACTACTGCCGGCCAGGGTAGCTCTAGGAAAATGCCAGATTTTGAAGGCCGACTTGGAAATAATAACAAATAAGGAAAAACAACATCCCTTGTTTCTGCACCTAAGGGATTGAGCAGAATGATATAAATTCCGAAAGTTCTTGGAAAGGTGTGTGTTGGGGGGAAGATGTGGTCCTACAGGAAAGTCCTTTAACTCCAATATCTGGCGGTTCTTCCAGCAACTGCTGGGAAAACCAGATGAGACAATGAATGTGCTCGTACTGTCAGAAGTGGGAGGCATCCCGGAAACGAGAGGGGTCTGAGCAGCAGGTTGGCCAGCGATCTGAGCGAGACCCAGAATGCAGTTCCGAGATTGGATCAGCCCGCTGGGTGCCACTCATCAGGATGGTGGAGTCTCATACGCAGAAAAGGTGCACAACACCTCAAAGTGGGATGTTAGAGATGGTTAAGGGGACTTCTCAGGGCAGGTGACTCAGGGAGGCATTATTTCTCTGTGTAGGTAGCACGCAGGCCCCTCCTTACCGCATTCATTGCTAGGTGACCCAGCCGGTAGCAGGGAGACGGTAACACCAGTGTGCCTTGAAAACCAAGGAAGAGACAAAGTGGGCAAGTTAAAGTGGAAGTCCCATGGTATATGGTAATTCATTAATTGTTACAGATTCTAGAAATAAAGCATGATGAGAAACAGGCTGTCCAGGCTGGACACTAAGTGTAGGCATTCGCTGGCATCATTGTCCGTTGGGCAGCTTTTCTGTGGGAAGGGGTCTTCTGAGAGAGTGCCTGCTGTGACCACGCATACCCAGGTCACACAGCCTTGCGGGGGAGGAACTAAGAGTTTTCAAGAGGAAATGAGGGTGCCTCCAGGCAAAGGGCAAACGCGCAGGCTCTGAAGGGACAGCGTGTGGGCCACTTGTGCTGTGTGGTGACGAATGTGGCCCTCCCAGCTCAGACCCGTATCACAGATCATCTATGTAGATAACGTACTAAGCTGTCTGTGCCTCAGTATCCCCCGTCTGGAAGTGGGAACAACATCGGCAGGAGCCTCTCCATTGGAATGTGGTGAGGTTCCTGGAGATGCCACCAGTGGTGTGTTAGCACAGCATTAGCACAAGGAAACACTCAGTCCATGTCCACAGCAGTGACGCCGCGAGCGGGGAGGGACACACACAGGCTGAGCCCAGCCCCAGCTCTCACCTCCACAGGCCCTTCCTGAGAAATTTAGCTGCTTCCCTGCCAAAGGGCGTCTGAAGCCCAAGCCTGCACAATATGGCCACTTGGGACATTTTGAGCAACAGTGTTGGGATGTGGGTTGGCGGCAACACCATCCGATAAGTTGCTATGGGAGATACTTTATTTTAAGGGCCTGTTTTCCCCTCCTCCACCACCCCCACTGACACTAATGGTTCTCAACCTTTTTTGGATCATGGCCCTTTTGAGAATGTGGGATGGCTAAGGATCTTCTTGCCCAAACAGTCCATGTATCTGTGGCGTTCCACACTTTACTGCAGGGGTTCTATTTGATCCTGTAGGACCCCCATGATGGGGATGCCACTGTTTGGCGCCATCACATGGGGATTCTCATTTTACAGATGAGGAAGCTAAGGCACAGAATGGTTAGGTAACTCGCTCAAAGTCACACAGCCAGTGAGTGGTAAGATTCAAGGCCACTCCCAGAACCCTGCTGTCAACTAATGTACTTTCTGGCCACCTAGTGACATCACAGGTACCACGCTCCCGTCTCCTATTTTAATGTCCTGATCTTTCACCTTAATAAAGACACATTAGACTTGAGTGGGCAGAAGTTCCAGACACAGTAAATCTCATATCCTGGGCCAATCTTTTTCTTCAAAATGAACCTGCTTGAGAACCAACGCTGAGAGATGAAGAGAGGTCCCAGACAGGCCTAGCATCCGTATGAATAAGGAGATAAAGCAATCTCCATGCATCCCACCCCCCGTGAAATTGCTATGGGCATCTCTGAGCCAATGAGTACTTCAGAAAATTATAGGAACATCGCTGCTCAAACCCCAGCGCTACAAAAGGTGGGCACCATAAAGGGGGAGGTAGTCCTGTCTGCCAGGGAGGGGAAAAAGCATGCTTCCCCAGAAAGTTCGCACGTGACAGTGGCCTATGGCCATACAGGGGCAGGACTGAAGGAGGGGCTGTTTGCTCTCCTGGCAAGAAGCAATGAGAGTGAGCAGGAGGGAAGGGCCACCTGCAGGAGGACGAAGCAACCTTTCTGAGGGAGGAGGGGGCGGGAGGGAGGCTCTGGAAGGAGGAGAGGCGGGAGCAGAGGGAAGGCAGGATCATTCAGGCAGTGAGAGAGGGCAGCCCCGCTCTCTTTCCCAGGCTGCTCTCTGGGATGCAGGCAGGAAGGTCGAGTGTATTACACTGGCCCCACCTCCTCAAGCTCTCTCTGCAGCTGCTGGACTGGACACAAAAGCGTGAGGGACAGAGACACCATCTCTGCTGATTTGTACCAAACTCAGTTTCCAAGGGACTGAGAGGCCACATGTGACAGAAGCCAGGGTGGGGGACCGGCGCCGCGGTCTGCATTTCCCAGGTAAGCAACTATCTGTGTCAGAGCCAAAGGTAGAGAGCGAGGCCTAAAGGCAGAGGAGAAGGCGGGAGGTGCCTGCCCAGGGATGGACCTAGAACAGTCTATGGAAGGGAGGCAGGGAGAGGGGCAGGGGCCGAGCTGGAACTAACCCTCAGGCCAGGCTTCTGAAAGGTGTCCCTTTCAGAATGAGGTGGGTAAGCTGGAGGCTGCGTTTGGGGCACTCCTCACTGTCAAGGGGGGTGGAAGTTCCAGGAAAGGGCTGTGCTCTGAGAGCTGCTGGGGGTCAGCGTGTCTGGAGAGCAGCCACTCCAGCCACAGTGTGGCACCCGTGCTCTTCCGGACCAGGAATAATTGTGTAGCCTCGGCCAGAAAATCCCACGCTGAGTCCCTGCCTTCCTCTTGGTCTTGTCGGTGGTCAAGAGAGAACCTCTCGCAGGTCGCGGAGGAAGAAAGCAGAATGCATTCCCCAGAGCTTGGCTGCAGACAGGGAGGGATTTCCCATCTGAAAAGACAACCTTCTGTCAGGCTTCTGAGAAGCTGTGAGCTGGCAGAGCGCTGCGTGCTGTCCGGAGGAGGCTCACCTGTGGCTCAGAGGAAGGGGAATGAGACACGTGTATAAAGTTGGGTCCGAGTGCGGGAGAGGGTGTGGGGGGTGAAGTGAGTGGTCTGCACGCAGTTCCATCTGAACATGCGCAACGTGTCGTCCCAGAGAAAGAAAGAAGCCCAAGGAGTCAGTTTCAGTCAAGTCCAGCATCCCTTTGCCGTCCGTGCTCACGGACCACAGTCCCCGATCAGGCATGCTGGCCTGAGCACACCATGCCTAGCTGGCTAGTGCTGTGTCCCTTCTGTTAACCAGACAGACACGCACGCACGCAGCCACTCTTCTAAGAATCAGTGTGCCCTAAGTACATCGAGCCCGGTTTCCTGCCCAAGGCTATGCCAGCCACACTCTGACCTGTAACGGGGATAGAGAGGGATGTCAGGGGGAGGGAGTGGTCCCTGGGCTTCAGGCCACAAAGGGACATAAGACGCTGGACCCCAGCCACCATGGCATTATGCCCTCCTTCCAACTCTGGCTTCTGTTCCCAAGTACAAAGTGAAGATTCCTCCCCATTGCTCCCCTCCTATGCGCACACACACACACACACACACACACACGCTCACAATAAGTGGGTTTATGATCTGGCAAGGCAGTTTGATGAGGTGGGGCTAGGATATGGCCTTATTATGTGCCCCTTGACCATGAAACTGCTATGAATGTCCATCTGGACACCTCTCAGAAGTCCTGCTTGGGGCGGGGGAGATAACTGACAGTATATGGGACAACGCACTAGTCCTTGGAAGTCAGCCATGTGCAAGAGCTTCACACAGACCATACAGTACTACCTTCCATCTTTCCAGTGAAAAAACAAGGCTGAGACACTTGCTGAGGCACAGGCTTATGATTTTGAGGGTTTGGCACACATCTGTTGAGTGAATGACTACCTCTTGCTGGCAGGTGATAGAACGCATTCTGCCCGATGGGGAGCGCATCGGGGCCACCAAGGGCAGCGATGGCTCCTCTTATCCCTCCAGAGGCAGTGGAAGGTGGGCGGAGGAGGAAAGAAGGAACTTTTCCTTTTCTGAAAGTAAATGCTCAGTGACTAATACTCCTGACCACCCCAGGCAACGGTCTCCACAGCATGTGTCCTGGCCTCTTTCTCTGCAGAGGGCAGTTTGGGTCAACACAAGTAGGGAGGAGCCCAGTGGTGAGGCCTTGCAGCCAAGCCTCCTTGGCCCAGAAAACACAAGGGGCTTTGAGCCTGCAGCAAGGGCTCTCCCCCCAGGATGCTGTGGCTGCTCTTGGGCATGGCCCAGCCCCAGGGCTGGCCTCAGTCTTGAGGCCACATCTGGGAGGTAGTACCTCCAGCTCTGGGTTTAACATAACGGCCTCAGAGCAAAAGAGAAGCCTCAGGGCTGCTGTCCCTGAGCTGTGTGGCCTTGGCAGATAGGAAACCTCATTAGACCTCCCTATCCTGGTCTGTAAAATGGAAAGAATATGAAAACAGTAACAGCATCTCTCTTAATGGTTGCTGGGAAAAGAAATGAAATCCTGGTTGTGCGTGCTCAGCATTTTACCTGGTTCCTAATGTCTGCCCAGAAAGTGAAACTACTAGTATTACCCCCTCTGAGTTTCCCAGAAGGTTCTCTCCAGACAAAAGCAAACTCAGCCCCCTGGTCTGAAATTGCCCTTCACCCCCAGGCCTGTAGGAGCCTGCCCCTCGCTCCAGCGATTCCTGTAAAACAAACGGCTCACACAAACAATCCTTATTCGCCAACCTTAGCAGGCTTTCTCCATGTCTTCAAGCTAAAATAAAACCACTTAGAAAATAAAACTCAATGGCTTCCTTGTCTCATGCCTTACTGTCAAACGCTAAGTCAATGCTTCTCGAATCAGGGTACGCACACAGCTGGGGGCCTGTGGGGTTTGCCAGAAATGCCTTGGGATAAATATGGCTCACTTGGGGAAAAATGAAACATTTAAACTGAAGGTAACTGAAAACACTGTCTTTGTTAAAAAAAAAAAAAAAAGAATGAAAGGAAAAGACAGTACTTAGTGGAAAAGAAAAAGAAACACACAATGAATGTGTGTATATGTATATTCATACATGTGTGTATGATATACCTAAATTAAAAATACGTACATATAACATTGTATGCCAACTATAATTCAATAATAAAAATGTTTCTCTAAGAATATATAAAAATAAAAGACATATATTAGGCAAACAAAAAATATAAACTTCCTTTGTGCAGGTATCCTGAGCCAAGCAAAGATTCCGTCTAGGAGGAGCAGGAGGAGACGTGCCTGACGTCATGACACAGGTGGACCCCCAGGAAAGGCGGGGCAAAGTGTCTCCTCTCTGCAGCTTGAGTGAGGAAGCTCATGACTCCCGGATCCTGAGCGTGAGCTTAGACAGAGAAGATGACGATGGTGGGGAGGCAGGAGACAAAGGGAGCCCTGGGGACCCTGATCACCAGGTCTATCCAAGAAATAGCTCGCAAGAGACTCAAGACAGTCCTGACTTGCCCTGGCATCATCCACCCAGCAAAGAAGAGAAATTCTCCAGCTCCATTAGTGCCGGGGGCGTCGGGAAGGAACTGACAGTGACGCCTGGAAAGAAGGCCGGCTGGGGAAGCGGTGAGTCCAAGATCACCCGGACCCAGGACTCCCCTGGACCAGGCACGCCTCCGGGGACCCTCCCTAGCGACCTCTCGCACAAGTTGTTAGGTCGGACGCAACTGCTTAGGGACTCACTACCCGCCGGAGATGATGGAGACTCCAGGACAAACCTGGACGCTGCCTTGGGGGTCCCATCCAGCTTCCCTGAGACGGGAAGAGATTTCTGTGCACAGAGAGGCGTAGACACGTCCCCAGACAGCTCCTCTCCGATGTGTTTCCCCAAGCCGGGGGGCAACTGGGACCTCCCCATGCAGGAGACGCGCACCCCGGCCCCGGTGTCTGTCCCCCCAGCCAGTCTGGCAGCAGCGGTGCTGGCCAAAGCGCGAACGGGCAGGAAGGGCCAGAAGCCGGAGGGTGCGCGCGAGGCGGGGCAAGGAGAGGCGCATCCCTATAAGTGCCTGCGGGGAGGAAGGGCCTTCCAGAAGCCCAGCAATCCTCTGAGTCCCTCGAAGCCGCGGGGCACCAAGCCTTATGCCTGTGAGCTGTGCGGGAAGACCTACTCCCACCGGGGCACGCTCCAGCAGCACCGGCGCCTGCACACGGGCGAGCGGCCCTACCAGTGCCCCTTCTGCGACAAGGCCTACACTTGGTCCTCGGACCACCGCAAACACATCCGTACCCACACCGGCGAGAAACCCTACCCGTGCCCGGACTGCGGGAAAGCCTTTGTGCGTTCCTCCGACCTGCGCAAACACCAGCGCAACATGCACAGCAACAACAAGCCCTTCCCGTGCGCCGAGTGCGGTCTGACCTTCAACAAGCCACTGTCGCTGCTGCGCCACCAGCGCACGCACCTGGGCGAGAAGCCCTTCCGCTGCCCCGCTTGCGACAGGGAGTTCGCTGTGGCCAGCCGAATGATGGAGCACCAGCGTGTGCATTCGGGCGAGCGGCCCTTCCCCTGCCCCACCTGCGGCAAGTGCTTCACCAAATCCTCCAACCTGATCGAGCACCAGACGCTGCACACTGGCCAGAGGCCCTTCAAGTGTGCCGACTGCGGCGTGGCCTTCGCGCAGCCCTCGCGCCTCGTGCGCCACCAGCGCATCCACACGGGGGAGAGGCCCTTTCCTTGCGCCCAATGTGGCCAGGCCTTTGCCCGCTCCTCCACCCTGAAGCGGCACCAGCAGATCCACTCCGGGGAGAAGGGCTTTCTCTGCGCCGAGTGTGGCAGGGCCTTCCGAATCGCCTCGGAGCTTGCCCAGCATATTCGGGTGCACAACGGGGAGAGGCCTTACCAGTGTGAGGATTGTGGCCAGGCCTTCACCAGGTCCAACCACCTCCAGCGGCATCGAGCCAAGCACAGCACCTGCAAGAAGGAGACCATCCCCTCCTCCTCTGATGAGTGAGGGCTCCAGCAGCTAACTCTCAGGGAAGGTGAAGACGCTGTCGGACCTCACTGCCTGGAACCCTCCTTCATGGACAAGCCCATTCACATGGTAATGTCACCTAGCCCCACTGGTCAGCCTTTCCTCCCAGTGAGTCCCCGGCCATGGGGTGATCCATTTGATAAAAGTGTTTGATCTCTTGTGTAAAAAGTAACGGGAGGGCTGGCACCTATGTGGGGTTTCCTATCTGTCTTTCTTCCAAATCTCAGAGGCCATACTCAATTGGAAAAAGATAAGAAACTGTAGTGAGAACTGGTCAGGAGTTGAGTTCCATGGTGGGAGGATCTCAGTGGATTGGGAATGATATCCTGGGCACTGTGCAAGCCTCGAGGGATACAGTGAAGAAAAAGGTTGTCCTGTCCTGCCCTCAAGGCCATATGCAAATACTAAGAAGACCTCAGGGGCTGGTCCTCTTGGGGAGAAAGGTACTTTTCAGTTTTTACATGAATAAAGGAATCCCTAGAAGTGGTCTCTGTGAGCACCTCTTTCAAAGCAGCAAAGCCTTCCCGAGGTTAGCTCAGACGCAGCCAGACAGCCCATTATTTCACTTTCCTGCCAAAATTACTTTACCCTTCGGAAATGGGTCTCAGTTTTGAGGTGGAGAAAGCCTTTGTCTTAAAGAGAGGGAAGTTTATGTTCTATGTTTTGGAACCAAAAACAGAAGTTGTTTTTTTTTGTTTTTTTGGTTTTTTTTTCTGCAAGTCCAGAAAAACCTTAATATCTGAAAAAGAAGTCCCTTCCTCTTTACAGTCAAATACAGTAAGTTGGATCGAACCTAAGTCTCATCCACAAAATTTACATCAGCTTCCTGTCTGGCCACCTCTCCCCTTGTTCCCAACTTGGGAACTTCAACCGTATGTAATTTACAGAGAGTAATACGCCCACTTACAGAGAGATATGTAACATTTCTCCAAATGGGCCTGATCATAATTCAAGAAACCTCTTAGATTCATTTAACTTTTCTAGGTCATTAGCTCCAATTTGAAGTAAACAAAATAGAATAGTCTTTGCCCAAGTGCCAATTGGTTTGTCTTTGTTTCAAAGTCTTAAAACCAGGTTTAGAAACCCTCATGATTCACAGTTACTCTCTAATGAGGTTATTTGAAATCTGTGTATTACCAACAGTCATTCTTCAAAATGTATTGACTTTCTATCATTTGAAATCAGTAGTTCTTAGCTCTGGACCCAACTGCGAAGAATTCATGACTTCACAGATTTCCTTTGATGCACAGGGGCAAACATGGAATAAGATACCCCAAAAGAACATATAGTACTCTCCTTTGGTGGATATCTTTAACATATTCCTAAAATTGCCACCAAAGGGTGCCAAATCTGAATTTCTTTTGAATTCTCCTTTGCCGCATGGGAGCCAAAGAGAAGTGATACATGTTGTCATACTTTGTTTGATAAAGGCAAACTTAGTAAAAGAGTTCAACCGCATGCCTGGAGGTTTCGTGTCTTAACTCCCTTAGACACATCTGTATGTCCAACCAACAGAGTTAGCTGGTTCAGGGTCTGGCATGAGGGGCAATGCTTGAGGTATTAGTCCATCCCCATCCTTTACCAGTGATAAGACCTTGGCTTCAGCTTCTGTATCTGCATTGGCTAATCAGGAGTGATAATAAGGCAGCAATAAAAGTTGGAGTTATCCCACCAGGAAAGGAAAGTTGGCTAAAGGCACGGGTATTAAATTGGTAGAGGTTGTAAAAATCAACCATAGCCTTGTGATTATGAACAGCATAAAGGCTTGTATATTTTTCCTGGTTAACCAATGAAATCTTTGAAGACTGAAGTCATTGTTTCTTTTCTTTGTATTCTTTTTTTTTTTAAAGATGGTTGTTAGTACAATTTTGATAATTAAAATATTTAATCTGCTTCTGTAAATTTTTAAGGCTGTTGTTCCCCAAACCAGTTCATAGAATGGCTGTAGAGAAGGTACGTGAGCTGTTTCTTGACCATACAACCTGCTGAATCCTAGCTTCGAATATTGAAACAGGTCTGCAGGTCATCGTGGATTCTAATCTTATAAGCTTCCCATATTTTCTGATGCACAGCCAAGTTGGGACTACTGGTTTACTTAATCATTGGTGATAATTTCCTTTTATCATCTAGCAAGCAGATAGCATGAAAATGAGCAGGCAATCAGGATGAGATCACAACAGAATGAGACTAAAAATAGGTTCAAACTTCTGGAACACCTCAGAAGGATAGGATGGACTCAAGCTATCAAGCAGGTTGTGAAGTGGTCACATAATCTCATTTCTGCAGATGACGTGCGGTATCTCTGTGTAGCTTCCAGATGGGCACACCTATGGGGAGAAAGTGTGTCCTTTTTGTTACTAGAAAAAACTAGGTTAGCTTGTGCTGGGTATCTTTGGAGCTACATACTGTGTTTCTGGAATATAAGGGATTGTAATATACTGAACAGGTGAAGAGAAGTTCAATAATCCTTCAGTGGTGTCACATAATCAAGTCACATTTTCAGGAAAATTCTCCCAACCAGTATTTTCTCACACCAGCTGCAAGGGTCATGTTGAATATGTATTGCAGGGGAATGCAGTCCCCTTACTGTAGCCACAGGTCATTGGGCTGGACAGTGAAAGGCCACAATTCATGGAGTGGAGAAGCAGATACAAAGGAGAAGACAGCCATCTTCTAACTGGTGTGGCATAAATTCTTCCCCGTGAAGTCTGCCGTCCAAAACAGGGGCATTTGAATCCTCTGTTTACAGAAGAATCAGTATTTGGATAAGGTTATTCTGTCTCAGATTGTTATCCCAAATAAAAGTGAACTGCTTTTCTAGTTCTCTATAAACCTTCACATCATAGCAGATGATCTTGTTTCCCCATTCTGTAATTAAAAATCAGAGCAGGGCCTTCTTTGTAATAGAATTTAGAGCTTCTCTCTAGACTAATGCCATTTCCTCAGGTTAGTTTGCCAAAATTAATTTGGATATACCAAATAAAAATGATCATTTATAAGATTCAACTAAATAAACATTCCCTTGATAGTGTCACCAGAGTCCACAGTCATCATGATCCATATCCTTTAGATAATAGTGATAATAATTATCACCTTACGTAGTATTCGGTGTGCCTGAGTTTTAAGTGTTTCATACATATATTAACTATTGAAACGTTAAAGTAAACCTATGATGATAATTATCCTTAATTTTAAGAAGAGGAGATCAAGAGACGAAGAAGTTATATTGCCCAAGACATCAGAGCTAAGGGGTAGGATAATGATGTTTCGACATTTAGGCATTCAGTGGAGGCATTTAATGGCTCCAGAGACTGCTGTTAACCACAGGGCCAACTGCCTCTCTTTGGCATGGAAGAATACTCTGCAATTATTGGTGACATGCATTTTCCAAAGTAGGTGACCATAAATTCAAGAGATGATAAAGGTTGAAACACAGCACTGCAGAAATTATGGCTTGACCCAGGAAGGAAGACCTGGGGAATTGGGGGAGCTTGGGTTGACAGCCGTTAATCATAAACCCCTTAGAGAAGCTGTCGAGAAGCCGGCCAGGAGAAAGGGGTTGGAGGCGATAGTTCCTTGAAGGCCCACCAAGGTTTCATTTCCCTAATGAAACATTCTGTGTCTACGCCATACACAGAAAAATACACCAGCAAAGAATCTTGACACTCAACACTTACACAAAATTTTATCATCCAAATGCATGCACATTAAACAGCTATATTACCTCTGATATGAACCCAACAGATCACCCAGGAGTTCCAACTAAGCCTTCAAAATTCTTGCAGGGAAGGAAATGATCAATTTAATACTCATATTAGAATATTCAAACAGATGTCTTTGCTAGACTCAGAACTAGACTGCAGACTACAAACTCAATGACCCATGAAAATATCGCCAAAGACGGAATGACAATGTTTCATCGAGCCAGAAATGGTGTCTTTTTAAAGTTGAGAGTGAAGCTCATTTTTAACATCAGTTGCCCTCTCTCCATTCTGCATAAAACCATGCCAGAACAATTAAAATTTTTCCACAATGGCTAGATAATATTTTTCCATGTTTTCTCCTTAATGACTTCCCACATGCTCAAATTGGCTGAGTCTCACTGTCTCAGGAGTGTCAGGCATTCAGTAGACCAGAACCAGGAGCAGTGAACCTGAACCTGAACAGTGGATAAATGGGGCTTCTATAAAACCTAAGCTAATAATTAGGATTTAAAGTAAAGCTGACTCCTTCTGTAAAGCAAAGAGAATATAGAGGAGGTCCAGGACAGGAAGGGAAGTAAGGATCTTCTGTGGTAGTTCATGAAGTCAAGGACAAGTGGGATTAGTAAGTAAGATGAAGAGACGTCCAAGACTTCAGAGGTGGAGTCAATAAGGTTTGGTGACAAGATAATAACAACTACCAATCAGTGAACACTTTTAGGGTTCTGGCACGACCTCTAGCATCCCAACTAATCCCTACCACAATCAGTTAAGGGAGACTCTTAAAAAATATTCCCACATGGGATATGTAACTCTTTTCTTTTCTTGGAAAGCAAATAAGATTAATAGTTCTTGGCTATTGTCTATCAGTATTGTTAAGCAAAGATCACTAAGGTCTTTGTCCTCCTTCTAAGAAAAAGGTTGCATATCTGCCACATGGAGAACATGCAGCAAATCCCCCACCTTTTGGTTTAGAAATCATGCTTGCTTACATTTTTACTTTCTGAAGTTATGGTGGTTTAAAAAATATGCCCACATAAGTGTCCATCAAGGGATGAATGGGTAAAGAAGTTCCGGTGTACACATAAACACAGACAATGGAATATAAGTTAGCCGTGAGAAGAAGGACATCTCCCCACACACAAAGACACCTTGGGGACATAATGTATGTTAAATGAGTTAAGTCAGACTGAGAAAAACAAATGCTGTGTGATGTCACTTATATGTGGAGCATAAAAAAAAAAAAAACTTATAGAACCAGATACAAGGGTGGTTGCCAGAGGCTGGGGGTGGGGGAACTGGGGAGATGTTGGTCGAGGGGTGTAGACTTTCAGCTATAAGCTGAATGAGACCTGAGGATCTGATGTAAAACACAGTGACCACAGCTGGTAACATTGTATTGTGTAACTGAAATATGTGAAGAGAGTAGAACTTCAGTGTTTTCACTCCCACCCCAAAAAAGATAAATATGTGAGGTGACAGATGTGTTAACTAGATGGGGAGAAACCCCTCACAATGTACGTGTATATCAAATTACCACAATGTGTACTTTAAATATCTTACAGTTTTTTGTGCCAGTCATACCTCAATAAAGCTGAACTTTAAAAAAAAAGAATTTAAAAATTAAATAAAAATTTAAAAATACGTCTGCAAATTCTGTGATATGTCTCCCTTTAAGAAGTCAGCCTAATCTCTTTCCTTTTTTGTGTAGGCTACACTCAGTGACTTGGTTCTAATAAATGCAATAAAGTAGAATTGTCAGTGCACAACTTCTGAAGCTAGATCACAACCAGCATTGTGGCTTCCACTGTTTGCTTGATATCTCTTTCTCCTTCTCTCTCTCTCGCCCCTTGCCCCTCATTACTTGCTCTGAGGGAAGCCAGCCACCATGTCATGAGCAGCCTTATAAAGAGGGCCTTGTGGTGAGGAGATCGTTAACAGCCACGTAGGTGAGCTTGTAGGGGACCCGTTAGCCCCAGCCGAGAGTTCAGAATGACTACACATCTGGCTAACTACTGGACTGAAACCTCACAAGACACCCAAAGCCGGAACTATTTATCTAAGTGGCTCTCAAATCCCTGATCCTTGGAAACTGTGTGAAGTAATAAATGCTTATTATTTTAAACTGCGAAGCTTTGCTTGGTAATTTGTTAATGCAGCAATAGCTAACAAGATGTAATGTGGAGAATAACTTGCTCCTCATGAGTGAGAATGTAGTCATTAGATGTCATCATGAGCTCTGATTTCTGCCCTAAGAAAATTGACAGAGGGTTGGAACACATCTCCACTTCCTGTAACCACATTCCCCTCTACCCCCAACCAGTAGTTACTGTGAAGGCTGGCAGAGGTTCAGCTGCTATTCAGGAAGTCCTTGTGTTTGCCAAGTGGCGGTCCTAAATCTAGGACCCAGCAAAAGGGACCTTCTGGGAGGGGTCAGATCCACTGTGGGTAATATCTAGATACCAGGACCACATTTGATAAGGAATGATAACAATGAAACCCTTTTGATTATCTTTTTTTTTGGCGGGGGTGAGTACTGCAGTTCCTAACTCATGGAGATAAGTGAGCTAATGCATGGTCTTCCCTAGAAAGTGGAGAAATCTCTAATTCTTTAGAATCCAGAACACAGCCCCATGAAAGTAGTGTTATCCCCACTTTTCAGATAAGAAAACAAAGCTGTGGAAAGCATTAGCAACATATCCAAGATCACATAGCTAGGAAGCATGGAACCAGAGCCCCAGCTCAGATCTGCACAGCTGAACTGCATCCACCTTGCAGTGGGGGCAGGGGTGTGGACCTAAGACCCAGCCCCAGGCTCCTCCCTTGGCTCACCGGGCAGTCCGTGTTCCTTCTGCTATGAACACTGTCTCCCTTCCTAAACCCACTGCCCTGCCCTCAGCCTCCTGTGAGTACCACAGCCCCCTTTTCCATTTCTCCTTCTCCCTCTCACCTTGGAATTCCTGTCTTCAAGGACCAAGGAGTTTAATGAGGGAGAGCAGTTGAGTAAGAAGGTAATGTAGACACAAGGATGAGACAACTGAAGCCCCTGTTTGGTACTTCTCAATTCATGTTCCTGAAAGGGAAGTGAGGAAACAAATACATAGACACCTAGTTTTTCCATTTTGAGACTGTAAAATGTGTGTGTACAAAAAGAGGGATTTGGGGCATCAATGTAGGGAACTATCTGGGGGAGTCACCTCCCTGGTTCTTTTGAAGTCACAAGACACACATCTGGAAACATATATTTAGTAAGTCTCTGCCAACCTGGGACTTGTATAACTCTAAACAGACAACACAGAGATGCAGTTAATGTGCATCTTATTTTCCCCCATGCAGTTAGGTCCATGACCATAATGTCTGGATGTCTGCATGTGAGTGTGCATGAGTCACTTGTATTAGTATCCTTTGGCTGTGTAACAAAGTACCACAGCTTAAGTAGCTCCCAACAACCGTAATGTATCTCCTTAGTATTCTGGAAGCTGGAAGTCTGAAATCAGTATCACTGGGCTAAAATCAAGGTGTCAGCAGGGCCAGGCTCCCCCCGGAGGCTCTAGGAGAGAATCTGTTTCCTTGTCTTGGGGGACTGCATCATCCCAATCTCTGTCTCTATAGTCATTTTGTCTTCTTTTCTGTCTGTGTCAAATCTCTCTCTGTCTTTCTCCTTTAAGGGCACTAGGATGGCATTTAGAGTTAACCCACATCGTCCAGGAAATCTCCGCATCTCAAAATTCTTTACCACATTTACAGGTTCCAAGGACTACCGTCTTTAAGTACTACCTTCAGGTGACTGCTGTTCGGCTGACTACATTACTGCAAAACAAATAGTATCAGGTCCTTCTTGTGGCCATGAACGTTAAGTGATAATCATTTATTTCACTTCACGTAGCTGAAAGGACAGTAGAAATATAATTTGTCTTGTCACTTAAGCAAAGAAATTTTGGAACTCCAGTGGGCCTGAGAGATCACTATTTTACAAGTGAGGAAGCTGCAAATTGCACAGCTCCCAGGAGCGGTCCAGAGCTCTTTCTATCCTATCAGATCCTCTCTTTTACTTTTATGTGGTCTGATTTCTACCCTTTAAATTAACTAAAGATCATAACTTTAATGGGATCTGTTAATTTTAGAAATTATGGTAGATTTAAATAATCCTTAGAACAGATATTAAGATGGAAATGTTTACATGTTCTTTTTATACTAATGAAATGGCTTTCAGATTACATTTTCAATTCTCAATCTGTAGCCATTTCTGTGCCCTAAGAGCCGTTCATCATGCCCTTTTCCATCTCAATGAAACTCTCTACTTAAGCTTTGGAGTTATTCCATCACCATATTAGTTATTCCAGATTGTTTCCTACCATCACCACTTATTAACTGGGCAAAGTAAAAAAAACTGGGCAGAAACAAGTTTACAATTTCAGCATGTAATTTTCCAAATTCTTCTCCTTCCACCAAATTTCAAAAAATCTTAAAACATACTTGCACTGTGCAAAAGAGGTTAATGCCAGTATAATCACAAATGTAAAAGAAGGCATTCATTACAGGTATATTAAAGATGATGCTTTTGTAATGATATATCAGTTCCAAGAGAATCCATAAAGAACTAAAGACAATGATGAAATTGGAGTGAACGAGATCAAAGTCACTCCCTAAATTTTGTAAAGTAATTCTGAACGGGCTCTTTGAGAATCTAATGAAAGCTATAGATCCTATCAAAATAATCCACATTACCGATGTTTTCCTTTGTGGTTTCAGGGAGCCATCGACTTTGTAAAGCCCATCAATTGGCATGAATGTCCATTAGATTTATTTCACTTCCAAATGTGTGTTTTGCACCCTAACCCAGGGACTTAAGTCAGTTACAATAGGAAAGGACTGTAGCAGACTTACAAACTAAGTCCACCGAAGACACTCTTTTGGATGATTTTTAAAAAGGGAAAAAAAAGCCAAACAGAAGATGACTAAGACAACTCACTCTCCAAGGGGGTGAGTGGATTTCTTAAAATATGGAAACGAATTCACTACTAATATGATATGGGAAGTTAGCCGTATTTTCTTTTATAAAAGTAACAATCACTCCTGGAATATATAAAATTTGTATGTGTAAGTTGAAAAGTTATAAGTTCATCCAAATAAGTACTGTCACAGCTTTTAAAAAAAATAAATATTTTGTTTTGAGAAAATGTACAGTTAATGACAAAAATAAACAAAATTACCAAGGTCCCCTAGGGAAGAGGCTACTGTCCCATTCCAAACCACATGCAAACCAGCACAAGGATTACTATAGTGGAAAACTCCAGTAAAGACTAGTCCTGGAAGAACCAAGCAAAACACCAAATCATGATAAGGGCCAGGCTTCTTGATAAGGAGTCTGCTAACTATAAAAACTCACTTAATTCTCAGTCATTAATAACAGCGTTATCTGCGCCTAAAAATACCTACTTTACTCCTGTTAGAAAGGATCATAGCCTTTCTAAGGGGACAAGAAATGATATTCTTAGATTTATCTAAAGTCATCCACAACAGGGCAGAGTCTGGGGAAAAAACCTGGACTAAGTTAGTGACTACATTAGAAAGCTTGATTTAGTTAGGAGATCTTAATAGAGATAAAAACAAAAGGTGATGATAGACTTAACAGTTCCAGCCACCGGGATTCCTCCCCTTTATGAAATGGTTTTTGCCTCTGCAGAGCACTGACTCAGTAAAAGAATGACCGCAGTTAGCACAGAAATATGGTTTCTCTCCATATGGATCCGCTGAGGGGGCTGTAGGGATGCCCACCTGGTGAAGGTCCCTCGACACCCATCACAGTAGACCGAGGGCTCTCCAGAGTGTGTTTGTTGTGTTGTGTTTTTAACCTGAACAGCTGGGCAAAGGCCATTCTTGGCACTTGCATGGCTTGACCTGCTGATGGATCTCCTTATGTTTAGAGAGAAGGTTTGGTTTGCAAACCCCTGCAACAAATAGGACAATGTATGGTTTAGAGTCCTCTTTTCCTGTGTTTCAGTCATCTGAACTGTGGTGGTTCTGATGCACAGTATAGCAGGAATTTCTCATGGCACCATTTCACGCAGCCATATTAGAACACTCCATATTTTGTCCATGACAGCAGTGTCCCTACACATCTGTTGTGAGGTTGAAATATTTATCACATTCAGGGCACTTGTGGGCTGGTCCCTAGAATGAATCAATTTGTGCATGTGTAGGTTGGCAGCCTGCAAGAATTTCTTGATACAGATGGGGCAGTAGTAGGAATGTCCCTCTAAATGATTCTACATGTGCTTCTCAAGTCCCGAAAAGATGTTCCGTGTTTCTTATATTGATAAGAGCAATCTTTTCCAGAGATTAGCCATCTTTTCCAGAGATTACCTCTAGGTCTTCATCAAATGAGTCAGTAAGGGTAATATTTTCATCATCCTCTACAGGATCTCCTGAAGGTCCTCTGAGTGCCCAGAGGATTATGGTTCTAAGTCTCCATGCTTTAAGTCAGAGTTGGAACTAGAAGTGACAGAGATTCCTGCAGTGATTTCACTCTGGAAGTAAGTTTCATTAGTTTCCTCATTTCACACTGAGTCCCACCAGAAGCTCTTGCCTACCTGAGGGACCCACAGAGAGACAGTCAGCCCTGCAGGGTGGCAAAGACTTTACTTGAAATTCCAGGTGGAGGCTAGATTTCTGATGTATCTTCCCCAGGCTCAGGCTGCATTCACCTGAAGATGACTTCTCTGTATCCTGGGCATCTCCTAACTGCCATGCTACCTCCATACCCATCCTTAAGCTATTTTTTTTTTTTTTTTTACTTTTTGTTGAGTTTCTGGTCTTACGTACTTTCTAAACAGACTTGATGTAGCTTCGTTTTATTTTTCAAATATTCTAAAGGGAAAAAAGATAACTTTTATTCAGAGTTAGTTAAAACTTACTCTGGGAACTACAAAATTATTTCTGCTTTTCTAAACTGTTAAATAATTTCTAATTCCATGAAGAATTGGAACAATAATTATCTGACTTTCAGTTAAGGTGGTACTGTGAGTTTACGATTTAACCACAACTCCCAAAATACATGGCAATACAATGATAGATGAACTATAACAAGAGAAAAAAAATTTAAATACAGCTGTACTCAGAAGCAAGATTAAAATCCTCACGGACTATAACTGAATAGAAGCAGAAGGTAGTAATCAGGGCTAAAGATGTACACTTGTGGGGTTCAGGGTTAGAGAACTCGTTGATGAGGCTGGGAATATAATTCTCAAATTATGTGTAAGTGAAATAAATAATAGATCTGGGCCAGAAGAAAATGTGATCCCAGCCTGTGAGACGGCTTATGAAAGCTTCATTACCTGGAATGGCAGGTAGAGGCAGATACAGCTTCTCGACCAGGATGTAGTCAAGATTGGAGGAAATAAATACCCTAGAAAACAGGGGAATAAAGGATCACAACTAGAAGCTGGTCCTTTGAATGCACTAACCAAAAAGAGAAAGCACTAGTAAGACTGAAAAATGGAAAAGGAGGGAGAGCACAAAAATATTATGAATTAAAAAGACAAAATTATATTTACAGTAGAAAGCTTGAAAACTAGAAGAAATATTTCAATAAATTAAATAACTCGATGTCCACAAATACAAAAAATTAAATGAAACGGAAAACTTACCATAAGACTACAGATCATCAAAGTGGCATCAAAAAGATAAAAACTTAAAATTTTAAAAATAAATAATAATAAACTTTAAAAAATAATCTATTGTTTAAAATCTTGTTTTCCCTAAACCTAAACAAACAAACAAAAACAAAAACAAACAAACAAACAAACGTTGGCTTATGTGGTTTTAAACTAAATTCACCAAAACTTCAAAGAACACAGTTCTTTTCTAATATAAAATATCCTAGAGAAGAATAAAAAGAGAGAAGGCAACCTTTTTTAAAAAGATTTTATTTATTTATTTGACAGAGAGAGAGGTCACAAGTAGGCAGAGAGGCAGGCAGAGAGAGAGGAGGAAGCAGGCTCCCTGCTGAGCGGAGAGCCCAATGCGGAGCTCTATTCCGGGACCCTGAGATCATGACCTGAGCCAAAGGCAGTGGCTTAACCCGCTGAGCCACCCAGGTGCCCTGAGAAGGCAACTTTTATATGAAGACTGGATTAGGACAATAAAAAGGAAGAAAATTATGCGCAAATCTTACTTACAAATACAAATACAAAAATCCTAAGTAAACATTAGCATATCAAATCCAGCATGAAAAAAAAGGAAAATCGAAAGCCAACAAATGAACAATCAAAACAAAACACCTCATGACTAGGAACTGGCAAGATTTCATTCTCTTTTATGGCTGAATAATTTCCCATTATATATATATACCCCATCTTCTTTACTCATTCATCAGTTGATGGACACTTGGGCTGCTTCCACATCTTTCTTAGCTATTGTAAATAATGCTGCCATAAGCATAAGGGTGCATGTATCCTTTTGAATTAATGTTTTTGTATTTTTTGGATAAATACCCACTACTGCAGACGCTGCATCCTAAGCTAGTGCTATTTTTAACTTTTTGAGGAACCTCCATATTGTTTTCCACAGTGGCTGCACCAGTTTGCATTCCCAGCAACAGTACATGAGAGTTCCTTTTTCTCCACCTCCTTGCCAACACCTGTTGTTTCCTGTGTTTTGATTTTAGCCATTCTGCCAGGTGTGAGGGAATATCTCATTGTAGTTTTGATGTACATTTCCCAGATGTTGAGTAATGATAAGGAGTGCACGTTTGTGATGAGCACAGAGTATTATATAGAATTGTTGAATCCCTGAACTGTACGCCTGAAACTAATATAAAACAGGATGTTAACTAACTGGAATGAAGATAAAAAATTTTAAAAATGAAATAAAATAGAAACAAACAAGTGAAAACACGTCATGACTAAGAAGGGCTTATCCCCCAAATAAAAATAAAGATGTTTCAACACCAAGAAATTTTATTGAAGTAATTTACTGCATTAACTGATTAAACTAAAAAGAGTAGAATCATCTCAACAGATACGATGGAAAACATATTCAAAATAATTCACTAGAAATTCATGATAAAAACTCTTAGAAACCGAAATAAAGATAATTCTTTGGAATTCCTTGAAAATAGCTTAAGACAAGGACCAAAGTACTGAATACTTTATTTGGGAGGTGATTCCACGAAGCAGCTGGGAGGTTTCAGGAAGAATAAAGCAAGCAAGGAAAGTAAAGCCAATAAGGGTCTGTTACCAAGATTATTTCTATAAGCAACAAGCTCTCAATATTTGTATCACTGAGGCTCCTAGAAGTGTGGAAGGAATTGTCCGTCAGAGAAGGGAAGACTTCCTAATGACATTTTCATTTTGTACCTTGTACACCACTTCACCTTCACTGGAGAGAGAGATGATAAAGCTTAAAATTGTTCTATTTTACTACTTGTTGGGATAATTAATTATATTTTAATGAGAAAAAAACCTGGGGCACCTGGGTTGCTCAGTCAGTTAAGCATCTGCCTTCTGCTCAGGTCATGATCCCGGGGTCCTGGGATCAAGAGCTCCGCATTGCACTCCCTGCTCAGCAGAGAGCCTGCTTCTTCCTCCCGGCTCCCTCTTGTACTCTCTTTCTCTCTGTCAAATAAATAAATTAAAATCTTTTAAAAAATAAGAAAAAAACTGACACTATTTATTTAACTTAAGGCTACCCCCAAAATTTAATTGTAGGAGCTTTCTGTGGCCCTCATGTCCATTAATAATTAGGAGATAGCTCCCATATTATTGCTGCCAAAAAATCTGTAGGATAAAAGTGTCCAAGGCCTATCCAATAATCCACTTCTTTTAAGCAGTAGTTTTAGCACTCTCTCAAAGCTGGAGTGAGAGAAAAAGGCATTAAGAATTTCTGTCTAAAGGAGTTACTTAGGTTCTCCCTTTACTGTATTTTTAATGCATGCAGGATCTGTAGTGTTGTCTCTTTTTTCATTTCCTTTTTTAAAAAAAGATTTATTTATTTATTTTTGAGAGAGAGAGGGACAGCATAGGAGAGAAAGAGAATCTCAAGAAGAATTCCCACTGAGCATGGAGCCCCATGCAGGGCTCATTCTTACCACCATGAGATCACAACCTGAGCCAAAACCAAGAGTTGGACACTAAACCAAACACACCACCCAGACCCTCCTCTTTTTTCATTTCTTAATTGGACAATTGTTTTCTCTCTTCTTTTCCTTAAAAAGTCTCATTAATGGCTTTTTTACTAATGACTAAAATGTCAGTTTTACTAATCCTTACATTTTTTTTCTTGGTTTTGCTGATCCACTATTGTGTATGTGTTTTCTCATTAATTTCTATTCTTATTTTTATTATTTCAATTCTTTTAATTTTCTTGTATGTATTTCCTTTTTGTTTTGTTTTAAAGATTGCATTTATTTATTTATTTGAGAGACAGTGAGCAAAAGAGAGACCACAAGCAGGGGAGGGGCAGAGGGAGAGGGAGAAATAGTCTCCTGGCTGAGTAAAAAGCCTGATGGCAGAGCTCAATCCCAGGACCCTCGGATCTTTACCTGAGCCAAAGACAGATGCTTAACTGACTGAGCCACCTAGATGCCCTATTGTATATATTTTCTAGTCATTTTCTAATTTCTCTAGATGAATAGAACACTTACTCATTAACACTCAGTCTTTCTTCTCTTCTGCCATATACCTTTAAGGCTATAAATTTCCTTTTAAGAATTTCTTTGGCTAAATTTTACAGATTATAATATGTGACATTTTCATATGGTTCAACTCCAAATATATTTTATTCTATTAAGATTCCCTTACACTATGGAGTGTTATGCCTCCATCAGAAAGGATGAATACCCAACTTTTGTAGCAACATGGATGGGACTGGAAGAGATTATGCTGAGTGAAATAAGTCAAGCAGAGAGAGTCAAGTATCATATGGTTTCACTTATTTGTGGAGCATAACAAATAGCATCGAGGACATGGGGAGTTAGGGGAAGGGAGTTGGGGGAAATTGGAAGGGGAGGTGAACAATGAGAGACTATGGACTCTGAAAAACAATCTGAAGGGTTTGAAGAGGTGGGAGGGTGGGAGGTTGGGGGAACCAGGTGGTGGGTATTAGAGAGGGCGCGGATTGCATGGAGCACTGGATGTGGTATAAGAACAATGAATACTGTTATGCTGAAAATAAATTTTAAAAAATGATTTTAAAAATCAATAATAAAAAAAGATTTCTTCTTTGATCATGGGTTATGAGGATATGTGCTATATTTCCAAACATATGATAGTTTTCTGGTTATCTTTTATTACTGGTTTCTAGCTTAACCGTATTAGGGTCAATAATGTATTCTACCTAGTTTGTATAATTTCATTTATTTGAACTTTGATGAGACTTGCTTTATTGGTCCAGCTTACAGTCAATTTTTTTTTAATGTTTTATGTGTGCTTGAAAAGGAAGTATATTCTGAAGTGTTTGGTAGAGTGTTCTATATTTATTCCTTTGGCCAAGTTTCTTGATTTTTTTTTAAGATTTTATTTATTTATTTGAGAGAGTGAGACAACATGAGCAGGGGCGGGAGGCAGAGGAAAAGGCAGACACTCTGCTGAACAGGGAGCCCGATGTGGTGCTCCATCCCTGGACTCCAGAATCATGATCTGAGCAGAAGGCCGACACTTAACCAACTGAGCCAGCCAGGTGCCCCAATTTTCTTGATTATCCTCATACTTATTATACCCTTATTAAGCTTTTGTTCGCTTTTTCTTTTTTTTTAAGATTTTATTTATTTATTTGACAGACAGAGATCACAAGTAGGCAGAGAGGCAGGCAGAGAGAGAGGAAGAGACGCAGACTCCCTGCTGAACAGAGCGCCCGATGCCAGACTTGATCCCAGGATCCTGAGATCATGACCTGAGCTGAAGGCAGAGGCTTTAACCCGCTGAGCCACCCAGGCGCCCCTTGTTTGCTTTTTCTATAAATTACTAAAAGAAGTGTATATAAAAAGCTCCCACTATGATTATGGACTTGTTTACTTCTCTCTGGTTTTTACTATTTTTACTTTACTTATTTTGAGAGCATGCTATCTTCTCCAGTTGAAATGTATGTGGGAGGAATAAAAGAAGAAAAATTTGTTTCACTGGTAACTCTGGCTCTTTTTAATAAATCAGAAATGTTGCTGGACAAGTAATTCACATTGTAGGACACTTTCTTTCATGACACCTGTTATCAGTTGTATTTTGTCTCTCCAAAAGAGATAATGTTGAACTCCTATCCCCCACACCACAGAATGTAAACTTACTTGGAGATAGAGTCTTAATTTGGAGTTAGACAAGTTAAGATGAAATAATTAGGATAGGTCCTATTCCAATATTATTGTTGTCCTTACAAAAAAGGGAAATTTGGACACAGAGTAAAACATGGTTAGAGGGAAGGTGGCCATCTACAAGCCAATTAGAGAGGCCTGGAACAGATTCTCTTTCACATCCTTAGAAGGACCAACTCTGTAGGTACCCTGATCATGGACTTATAGCTTCCAGAACTATGAGTTAATAAATTTCTGTTGTTTAAGACACACAATTTGCAGTATTTTCTTATGGCAACCCTGGAAAATTAATGGTATATTATAACTTACAAGGCAATTTTGTTATTTAAAATGAAAAATATGATTTAGGGGCACCTGGGTGACTCAGTCAGTTAAGTGTCTGACTCTTGATTTCAGCTCAGGTCCTGATCTCAGGGTCATGGGATGGAGTAATGGGTCAGGGAATCTGCTTGAGGAATCTGTCCTTCTCCCCTCCCCTGCTCTCTCTCTCTCTCAAATTGATTAATTATTTAATTAAATAAATCTTTAAAAGAAATAAAAGTATGATTTAAGCAGAGGATAGGAACCTTTCTTTCCTTAAAAAGGTAAAATGAAGAACCAGAAGTCAAGGAGAAAAACTGGTCTGCAATTTAATAGACTATCCTTTCATAGCTTACTAGTAAAGTTACATGTTTTTATCTGTAATCAAGAGAGTTTCTTTTTTTTTTAATAAACTTGGTAGGTCAGTCTTACTGAGTAAAGGAAAACAATTCCCGTGTCCTCAGAATTGCATTTTACCATTTCCTAATTAAGAATGAGAAAGACAATTCCCAAGTTTCCTTCAGGGAAGATCAGTGCAACAAATATAATTAACTCTAACAGTTTTAATAATAAATCACCAAATCTCACAAGCATAATAAATTCAACCAGGGAATTACTGTAATATAAACTCAGTGGAATAATTACAAATGCAACTTCCGAACAGTATGAATTACAAATACATTGCAGATATATTAAATTTTTCTGGAAGTCAAATTTGAAAGAAGCTTAATTTTCTTTTTTTTTTTCTTTTTTGTTTTTAAGAAGCTTAATTTTCTTAACAGAGATCTTGGGTCATGCTATGTTTTGAGGCTTTTTATTATTGGAAAGAGAGGAGTGTGATAATGCGTCGACATGGCTGTCCTAAGATAATGTCAGCAAGGATAACTATGTCTTCCTGCAAACTCTTCATAGTACCATGCTAGAGAGAAAATATAAAACTGAATAAAGCACAGAATTATGAATATGAATCAAGAGAGAACTATTTAAAGCCACCTGTAGAATTTTGCCACCACATACACAAATTTTCTTGTTAGCAATGTTCTGGTCTTTCTAATTCCCAAAATGCTCTGATATTGTGAGCATTTTGAGGTTCTTGTACCATATGTTCAGATCAGTGCCTGAGGTGTACATTTGAGGGATAGTCAACTGATGAATAAGATGAGACTAATAGTTTGATGTGATTCCATCGTTAGCTGAGCTCATAAACCCAGAGCAGGATTACTGACAGTAAGAAACATAACTATCATTTGTAAATTCTTTATGATGATACCCAATCTGATAGATTATTGACTTGATTAATATAGTATGGGTTAAAGTACTTAAGTTTAAGTATTTTCAAGTCAAAATTTTAATAAAGGGCCACTCAACTGGCTTTTTTGTTTATTTGTCTACAGATTCTTAGAAATGAAAGAAAGGACTCTTGGAAGCCATCTTTGATCATCAGATAATGCAGGAAACTCATATAGATGGTCACCTCATCTCTTCCTAGACATTTCAAATGGTTTGAGTGCTAGAAATACCACATATTTATTAGATATTCTGTGCTACCATCTGATTCTCCTAGTTATTAGAAATGCTTTCTCTAGAGTGAGCCCCAAATTGGTCTATAGTTAATTATACTCTTAAGTATTAATTTTGCCTCAAGGAGATATAAGAAAGTAGTTCATTTTAGAAATGACAGCTCTTCACATATCAAAGAGAACAATCATGTCTCCACTAAGTCTGTTTCTAATTATAAAACAAGCACATTTCTATATTTCAATAGATGCCAGGGATACAGTTAATTTTCAGTGATGGGGTTGGAGATAAGTAAGGACTGGAGAGAATGATTTAATTATAGTCATAACCTCGCTACCAATTTGTGTCTAAGCTGTTTCACATACAGGGAATCCAGGGAATACTTCAGCAGCAAGACACATAGAGAATCATTTGGGGGCAGAAAGAAACTTTTAGAGGACATATAGATGGTTTTTGTTGTTGTTTTGTTTTGTTTTGTTTTTGCTTTCCCAGATTTTTTTCCTTTTCTTCTTCTTTTTATTATTGTTGTTATTTTTAAGACTTACTGAGAAATAATTGGCTTATAACATTGTGTAAGTTTAAGGTGTACAATGTGATGATTTGATATAGGTTTATATCACCAAATTATTGCCAAAATAAGGTTAGTTAAACCATGCATTGTTTCATATCGTTACCTTTTTTGCTGCATGTGGTATGAACTTTCAAGATCTGTTGTCTTAGCAACTTTCAAGTATACAATACAATATTAATACATTCATCATACTTTACATAAATCTCCATTAGATGATTTTATAAATTATTCATGTTGTCTGTAGTCTCTTTTCTAATTTTTCTATTTCTGGCCTTTTAAATCATATGCAAAAAGATCATTACTAAAATATTAGAAATAAAATGTGGTGAGATACCTTCATTCAGTCATGAATTCCTTCTCCCTGTGATAAGTGGGATTTATACATTGTCTAACAATTCTGTTCCTCCCAAACTTGGTTCCATTAAGACTCCCTGGAGAAAAGGATGTATATTAGTTCCATTAATTAATAATTTCTATATAATATGATTTCAGTCTTTTGAATTCTGGTGCCTAGTCCTGAAAGACAAATAGCTTGAGAAAGATAACTGGAATGATAAGTGCAAATATAATAAATAGAAATCCTCTTTACTATCCTAATTTCCATTAATAACAGCCTCTCTTGGTAGGCACACAGTATTAATAATCCCTCAAATCTCCAGATTTGAGGAATGAATATTTTACATCCATATTGTGTAATAAGGCATAAACAGACTACTATTCTACCATGTTTATTTTTGTGGCACAAGCATATATTATCTTAGGCTGCTAAGGACACATAAAGGTTGGGGGCAGGGAAGCAGTAGAAGGAAATTAAGGCCACATTTCATGTGGTATAAAAATAACCTTATGGAGTGCCCGGGTGGCACAGTCAGTTAAGCATCCAACTTGGTTTCGACTCGGGTTGTGATCTCAAGGTCATGAGATCGAGCCCTGCGTTGGGTCCCAGGCTCAGCATGGGGTCTGTCTGAGAGTCTCTCTCCTTCTCCCTCTGCCCCTCATGCTTGTGCTCTCTCTCTCTCTCTCTCAAATAAATAAATAGATCTTTAAAAATATAAGCCTTATATTTATTCCGATATTTCCCTTGTCTTTTCCATGCTGGCTCAGCTTATGTACTGATTCTGTTTCTGTTCATTCTTTCAGTCCGTCATGTGTGTACAGCCACAAAACATATAGTAGAAACCACTTTTTTTTTCTGTATTATTTGTGATTATTCTTCGTTTACTAACCAGCTTCAGCTCTAGCCAGTCTAAACCTACACAACTGGGTTGTGATTACATCAGAAAAATACTTCCCAGCATAACCAATGTCTTTTGTAGAACATAAAATTGCAAAGTTTCAATTAAGTGCAAATGGTGATTATACTGCCTGATGTGGTAGGGACATCCCTTCTAATAGATGATTGTTGCAAAAACAAAATTATTCAGAAAGCAAAGGTAGAGAGAGAACAATAAGGGCCTTAAAAAAAATCCATAAGTTATCAGATGCTTAAAGTTTTTTTTTTTTTCAAAACAAAATTCCTTTTAAAAATGTATTTATTTATTTTAGAGAAAGAGAGAGAATCTGAGTGGGGAGAGGGAGAGAGAGACAAGCAGACTCCCTGCTGAGCAGGGAGCGGGACCCAGGACTCCATCCCAGGACCCTGACATCATGACCTGAGCTGAAATCAAGAGTCGGTCACCTTAAGTGACTGAGCCACCCAGGCGCCCCAGAACTGAATTCCTTTTAAAGTATATCATTCGTAAGACCTAAAGAGGTATGTTAATGTGACATATCAGCTTGAATTCTAGGATATATATATAAATCTCTCCTGAAATAAAGCCACATACTTCAGAACAAAAATATATGTAACATTTAAAAGCACATACACATACTAAACCCATGGGCTAAAAAATAAACAGTGAAACCTTTGTTGGGTGATGGCCATGTTCTATATCTTGATTGAGATTTGGATTGCATACGAGTATGCTTGGCAATTCACTGAATGATACGCTTCAATTTATACATTACATATAAATTTTACCTCAAAAAAAAGTCCCAATCCAATATAACTCTAGTACATGCTGCAGTATCTAGTGTACTGATGCCAGTAACTTACTTTAAAATACTTCAAAAAATAATATGGATGGTCAGATGAATAGATAGTTAGATATGTGAATAAAGCAAGTATTGTAAAATATTAAAATATATAGTACACGTCAGTTTAAGTCCAATAGTATTTTATTAAGCATACAGTATGCAGTAAGTTGTCGATTAGAAGTTTAGATACTTCTTCACTATTTAGCACACAAGGGACATTTATTTATAGACGCCATTTTGGTTATTACCAAGTTGTAAATTGTCACCCATGATATTAAAGTCAGAAAAGTAATTTTTAAGTGTCATTTAATCTAAGAAACGTGGAGAAAATATAATTAGTGATTATTCCATCACCTGGGACTGCATGACAATAATGATCTCAGAATCTTAGTGACTCACAACAAAAGTTTCTCATGTCTATAGTGGGGTCAGGATTGACTCAAGTCTACATCGTCTTCTTTCTGGAACCCAGGATGAAAAAGCAGCCCTCTTCTGAAACAAAGTTAGTCTCATGTCAGAAGGAAAAATAACTGGTGTTTACTGACTATGGAATCGCTCTTAAAGTCTCTGTTTAGAATTGAGATTATAATTTCCAGTTTTATTTCAATTATCAAAGCAAGTCACATGACCATAACTGCTAGAGAGACATGTCATCCTCCCATAGGCAGGGGCCCATGGAAGAGGCAATGAATATTTTGAGCAAAAATACAATCTATTACAAAGTAATATAACCTTAAAATTTCACCAGAAAGGTATTGAACTACTATGTGCTAGTATTTCTATAATTAAGGAAACAGGGTTCAACAAATGTTTTGTGAGGAATGAATTTTTCCATGTTCCATCTTTCCAAATTTATAAAACAACCACACCTTATTCTATAGGATCCAAGAAAAGAATGTAAATGACTAAAACACCAGTTTTAAGACAGCAGAGCCTAGAGTGAACTGCAGGGAGAACATGCCTTATTATTATCATCTTGCATTTTGGTGTGGCTCATTGATTACTGTTGGTGAGCTAACATTGATACATTCTTATTAACTGAGGTCCTTAGTTACATTAGGGTTCATTTTTTTGTGTCCTACAGTTTCATGGGTTTTAACGAATGTCTAATGTCATGGTGTATCCATCATTATAGTATCATACAGAATAGTTTCACTGCCCTGAACATTTCAGGCTCAATAATAGACATCTTTCATTCTTCCCCCTGAATCTCTGGCAACCAATAATTTCTCTACTACCTCTATAGTTTTGCCTTTTCTAGATGTCATAAAGTAGAATCATACAGTATATATGCAGCCTTTTCAAAATGACTTCTTCCACTCAGCAATATGTCTTTAAGGTTCCTCCATGTAATTCTACGACTTGATAGCTCATTTCTTTTCATCACAGAATAATATTCTGTTTTATAGATTATCAGAGTTTGTTAATCAATTCACCTATTAAAGGACATCTTGGTTGATGCTTGTTTGGGGTAATTATGAATAAAGCTGCTATAAACATTTTTGTAGACATGAATTTTCAATTCATTTAGGTAAATACCCATGAGAATGATTGCTGGATCATATGGTAAGATTATGCTTAAGTTTTTATTTTCTTTGCTCATAAATCTGTAACTTGGCTGGGGTTTAACTGATCTTGGATGTGCATGGCTGGGCTAAGCTGGGCTCATCTACATCCAGGTAGGCTTGTATCCAAGGTAGGTTAGGATTGGCCCCTTCCAAACATATGTTTCATTCTGAGATGAACAGCGATCCAGAACATGTCATTATGGCAACAGCAGAAGCATAAGAGGCCAACCTAACCCACACAGACTTAATATCTGTGTTCACGTCATGATCATTAACAATCCCTTTGGCTAACAACTACATGACCAAAACCAAAGTCAATATGACAGAGATGAATACTCCACTGATTTTGCTGGAAGACACTGCAAAGTCACTTTGCAGCAGAAGAGAGGAAGAGAATAAAGAATTGAAAACATTATTCCCATCTATTACACTGGTCCATGCAACAATAAGACATAATTTCTTTGAGTGTCAGTTTCCTCATCTACAAAATATGAAGCATTTCAAGTAACTATGCAGAATTACTGAGATGAGGCTATGGATACAAAATATTTCTAAGTTTTATAAAGTTTTACACTGTAAGGCATTAGTAGAGAAAAAGTTTTCTTGCTATTAAAATGATTGTTTTCAGGGACTAGAAGCACAGAAGTCAATTGGTTTGTTTTGTTAAAAACAAAAAACTTTAGACATCTTTCAAAAATAATCATACTGATGCGGATTTCCATAGTGTATATTATAATTGACTTTTTAATAATTACACCAGAGATTAAAAAAGAAATGGAGATTAGGGTCTCCTGGGTGATTTAGTCGTTAAGCGTCTGCCTTCGGCTCAGGTCATGATCCCAGGGTCCTGGGATTCAGCCCTGTGTGGGCTTCAGCAGGAAGCCTGCTTCTCTCTCCCACTCCCCTGCCTGTATTCCCTCTCCTGCTGTGTTTCTCTCTGTCAAATAAATAAATAAAATATTTTTTAAATGGAGATTAATAGAGAAGGGAAATGTTAGCATTTTGCATTTTAAACACAAGCATATCAAACTAGTATTATCTTCTCCTTACAAGGTGGTATTTATAAACTTTAGTACTTGCTTTATCAATATTTTTCCAATAGAAATAATGATTTCACTGAAAGATCCTCTTAGTCTTTTCTACCCAGAGCATCCATCAAGATTCACTCTATAAATCAGTTTAACTTCTATCCATTCACCGATATACCTTTTAGTCCCAATACAATCTATTACAAAGTAATAACCAATAATATAGTAATAACAAATTATAATAAGTAATATTATTATTAAAGTAATAACCAATTATATAGTAATAACCAATCTATTCACTTGCCTATCGCCTCACTCTCATCTATATATTCATCCTTCTAGATACCCCCCACTAGTACATTCATCCATCATCTATCCACACATCCATCCAACATCTACCCAATATCCACTGAGCCACACATAGGAATACTGAGATAAAGATACTGCCCTAACAATCTGGTACAAAAACAAGTAAAAAAAAATTGCATTAAAAAATTACATCATGGGGTGCCTGGGGGGCTCAGTGGGTTAAAGCCTCTGCCTTCGGCTTGGGTCATGATCCCAGGGTCCTGGGATCGAGCCCCACATCAAGTTCTCTGCTCAGCAGGGAGCCTGCTTCCTCCTCTCTCTCTCTCTCTCTCCGCCTGCCTCTCTGCCCACTTGTGATCTATATTTGTCAAATAAATAAATAAAATCTTTGAAAAAAAATTACATCACTATGTGAAAAGTACTATCAGAGATAAGAATCACAGAGCAGTATTGTAATAGAGGGAAGTCTTGTACTTGGAAAAAAGAGATACAGGAATTTTCTGGGGCAGGTAATATATTTGCTGAATTTTGAGGCAAAAGTAGCAGAGAAGGAGCATAAGAAAGCAGGATGAGTCTGGAGAAACTGTATAGTTAGACCTGGCTAGAATGTAGAATGAATAAATCAGAGATGACTAAAAAGGTGGACACAGTTGTGATGGTAGATGGTCTTTCTTCAATTCTGGTTTCAAATCTTATGAAGAAAGCTGCTGGATTTCTATCCATCTATAGTTTTACTATCTTTTATTATCTTGGTTAGGGGTACTCTCTCTATTCTATTTTTTCAAAGGTATGCTCTCTATTCTATTTTCCCCAGTTTTCAACTGAGTATGTAGAGACCTCGCCTCGGATAAATTTGGACAATTTAAAAGCAGCACCTAACAAATTCAAGATGAGGCAGGTATCATTGGTTGCTTCAAAAAGAGTAAAATACTGGGTAAATTTATATTCATCCAATTCTTTCTCTCCCACAATTTTTTGCATTTAGTAATAATAGTATTGAGGGGGGGACCCTCTAGTTCTGACTATACCTGAGGAACTTACAAGCAACCACACATTTCTAACTGGTAACACTAACATCCAGGCTGTGGTGTATCATTCTGTAGCAACTGTGGACTGCTTCGAAGTTGTTTAGGAGGCTTCCTGAATAAGTCAAGGACAAGATGATGAGGTGGGCAGCTCGAGTGGGATAAGGAAAAGGAGAAATAAAACTTAAGTCCAACAAAAGAGTCTTGGGTCTGCAAAGCTTGTCTCTCTCCGCGCAGGGAGAATTATCTTTTCTCCTGTCCTGGCACTGATTCCACGAATTCAGCTTCCCAAAGAACAATTTATTCTGCACCTTTCATCTGAGCCACCCAAGGAGGATGACACTTAGGTGCAGGGCCTGCGAGCCCTCCACCAGCAGCACCTTCCTCACCCACGGTGCGGGCAGAAAACAGCCTGGACCTGGACAACCCCGCGGCTCACAGCCCCTGTGCTGTGCAGACAAAGCGGCCATTTCTGCCCCGCCCCTCCCCACGGAGCCAATGAACGGTGTTCCTGGCCCTGCCCCCTTCCCCCGCACCCTCATCCCCTTTCCTGTCCCAGCACTGAGACCCCGCCGCCCAGCAGGCAGCAGAGAAAAGTGAGAGGTGGAGGCTTACATACCCTCTTGTTCTAGGACGATTTATGGAGCTCCCGTTGGAGCCAAATGTGAGTGGGGAGGAGGGCTAGGCGAGAGTAGGGGTGGAAAGATGGGGTGAGAAGTAGGGGAACGGGGAACGTACGGTAAAGAAGGCACACGTGCTCATACTTTTCCCAACTTCAGTACTCAAGCCAAGAGAGGCTAAGTAAACAGGGGAGCTGGTATTACGTAAGCAAAAGTGCTGGAGGCTCTCAGAATGAAATATTAAGTACAGCATTCCCTGCCTTACCCTTGGTTTTAGGCACCTGCCATCAACCACAGTCCAGAAGCAGATGATCCACTTTCTGACATACCCTCAGAAGGGCATAGTAGCTTAATGCTAAGTCACAGTGCCTACCTGATTCACCTCACTTCATCTCATCATCCCAAGAAGGCTGAGTACAGTACAATCAGATAATTTGAGAGCGAGAACCACATTCATGTAACTTTAATTACAGTGTGTTTTTACAGTTGCTCTATGTTGTTGAGTTATTGTTAATTTCTTACTGTGCTTAATTTCTAAAATAAACTTTATCATAGGTATGCATGTATCAGAAAAAAAAAAAAAAAACAGTACATGCAGGGTCCAGTACTATCTATCCATAGTTTCAGGCATCCACTGGGGTCTTGGAACATATCCCCCAGGGATAAGGAGGGACTACTACAAGCTAACTAAACTAATAGGTTAGGGAAGGTTTCTTGTAGGAACTGTCATTTGATGTGAGACCTGAAGAATGAAGGAATTAGCTAGACATAGGGAGGTGGGAGACTGAGGAGAGTGGAGAGGGACAGAGTTCTAGTAAGAGAGACAGCAAAAGGGAAGGCTTCTCTCAGAGAGATCACAGTAAGTTCCAAACACTCAACACCAGTTTGGGTGGAACATGAAGTAGTCTAGCAAGAAGAAACAGAGCTGGACAAGGAACCAGAAATCAGATTCTGGAAGACTCTGTAAGATAACTTGGAGGGCTTACACTTTATCCTAACAAAAAGCTATCAAAGATTTTTTAAGTAGGAAAGCGGCATAATCTAAAATTTAACAAAGATCACTCTGATGACAGTGTGGAGAATGTGTTGGAAGGCAAGACTAAAGGAAGAAAAGTCAATTAATTGATTGGTGTTGATCCAGTAATGTGAACTAGGATGGAAGCTGTGGGGATGAAGAGATAGATGGATTTGAGATATATTTCAGACATAGAATTAACAAAACTTCAATGGAGTAGCGGGTAAGTGAAGAAGGATGGAGAGTTAAGGAGGACTGATTTCTGGCATCAGCAACTAGATGGATAGTTGACCATAAAAGTTCTTTCTTTCTTCTTTTTTCATTTCTTTTCTTCTTTTCTGTTTTCTCTTCTTTTTTCTTTTCTTTCTCTTCTTTCTTCCTTTCTTCCTTTCTTTCTTTCTTTCTTTCTCTCTCTCTCTCTCTTTCTCTCTCTCTCTCTCTCTCCGTGTCTTTACCACTTTTATAGCCATTATCTACTGCCTTTAGTGATTTTCATTTGTGTAGAGACTTTATTGCCTTCCTGGATTATAAATTCCTTGAATTTCCTTTTTTCAAGTTTTCTTTTGCTTAGACTGCACCGCAAAGGACATTTGAATGATCAAATGAATGAGTGACCTAAAGGTTTTTGAGCCTCAAAACTAGAAAAATTAAAGTTGCCAAGGCCCAGGCTGTAGATGAACCTGAAGCTCTGAGCATTGAGAAGCTTGTGGACTAAGAAGAGTATTAAAAAAGCCTAAACTTCAATAAATGTAATATTTCTATACAGGACCAGATCATGAATATTTTAGGCTTTGTGGGCCTGTCACAACTACTCACCTCTCTAAGGTAACACAAAAATAGGCTTTGATGGTATAGAAATGGATATGGCTATCTTTGAATAAAATTTATTTACGGTCAATGGTCCAGATTTGGCTCATGGCTCATAATTTACTGACCACCTTTCTAGATCATAATTTGTAGAATTGAGATGGGATAAGGAGTTGACCTTAGAGTACAAACAACCTCAGAAAATCACAGAAATGGCCTCAGGTCCCCTCCAGGCACCAATATCTTTGTGCCTGGTACAATGCCAAGCATATAGTAAGTGCCTAGTAAATATTGAATCAAGGCCACCTGTGAATACAGTATTAAGGAATCACAGAACCTGGTAAGACTTCTCCACCAAAAGTTCTTGGAAAATAACAGGGAATTAGATAGTAACAAAGTATCATTTTGATGTCTGGCTTTTATTCTTTGCTTTTCTCATTTACTATGTGTCTGATATTGTGTGTTGGTTTGAACTATGTTTCACCCAAAATAAAGTGTTGAAGTCTTAACCTTGAGTATCTTAGAATGTTGTATGAATGTTATCTTAGATCTTGTATTTGGAAATAGACTCATTGAAGCTATAATGATTTAAGTTCAAATGAAGTCATGCTGGACTGGAGTGGGCTCCTAGTCAAATATGATTGGTGTCTATATAAGAAGACAACTATGTGAAGACAAAGAGACAAGGAGAATGCTGCATGAAGACAGATGATTGCATTGATACTTCTACAAGCCAAGGAACACCTGGAGCTGCCAGAAGTTAGGAGAAGGCATGTAACAGATTCTTCCTTGGGAGTCTTCAAGAGAGTATGACCCTGCTAAAACATTGGTTTTGAACTTCTAGCCTCCAGAATTATGAGAAAATAAATTTCTGTTGTTGTCAGCCACTTGGTTTTGGTACCTTGTTATGCTCTAGGAAATTTAATACACTGAGATTTAAGGAATTTTTCATTTGTCCAAGACCACCTGGATGATCTGAAACAGAGTCAATATTCAAAGCCATGGCTGTCTGACTCCCAAATTCATGCTTCTTTGATTATACTGAGATGAATCAATCTTTGATCCTACCTTACAATGATAAAATGATGTAAAATCAAATATTGACTAACACCAGAAAAGTGGTTCACTCTCTTCTATTCTCACTCTACAGTATTCTCTATGGATAATATCTATAATCTATCATCTATCTCTCTATCATCTCCTGATTGATTTCTCTATCAATACAATCTTTAAAAATAATGTAACTTTTATAATGTATCCTTTATAGCCACAAACTATAATTTCCACTTTTCATTCCCTTCTTGCCCTCACCCTATTCATTTTTTTGCTTATTTTTGAGTAAATCATCTTTTTTAATTTTTAATTTTTTTATTAACATAAAATGTGTTGTTAGCCCAGGGGTACAGGTCTGTGAATCACCAGGTTAACACACTTCACAGCACTCATCATAGCATATACCTTCCCCAATGTCCACAATGCAACCACCCTCTTCCTACCCGTTCCACCTGGCAACCCTCAGTTTCTTTTGTGAGATCAAGAGTCTTTTATGGTTTGTCTCCCTCCCAATCCCATCTTGTTTTATTTTTTTCCTTCCCTACCCCTCAAACCCCCACATTGCCTCTCAAATTCCTCATATCAGGGAGATCATATGACAATTGTCTTTCTTGGATTGTCTTATTTCCCTAAGCATAATACCCTCTAGTACCATCCACATCATCGCAAATGGCAAGATTTCATTTCTTTTGATGGTTGCATAGTATTCCATTGTATATATATATCATATCTTCTTTATCCATTCATCTGTTGATGGACATCTAGGTTCTTTCCATAGTTTGGCTATTGTGGACATTGCTGCTATAAACATTAGGGTGCACATGCCCCTTCAGATCACGACGTTTGTATCTAAGGTAAATACCCAGTAGTGCAATTGCTGGTCTTAGCATAGCTCTATTTTCAACTTTTTGAGGAACCTTCATGCTGTTTTCCAGAGTGTCTGCACCAGCTTGCATTCCCACCAACAGCGTAGGAGGGTTCCACTTTCTCCACATCCTCGCTAGCATCTGTTGTTTCCTGACTTAATTTAGCCATTCTGACTGGTGTGAGGTGGTCTCTCATTGTAGTTTTAATTTGTATTTCCCTGATGCCAAGTGATGTGGAGCACTTTTTCATGTGTCTGTTGGCCATCTGGATGTCTTCTTTGCAGAAATGTCTGTTCATGTGCTCTACCCATTTCTTGATTGTTCTTTGGGTTTTGAGTATATGTTCTTTGGGTTTTGAGTTTGATAAGTTCTTTATATATTTTGGATAATAGCCCTTTATCTGATATGTCATTTGTGACTATCTTCTCCCATTCTGTCAGTTATCTTTTGGTTTTCTTGACTGTTTCCTTTGCTGTGCAAAAGCTTTTGATCTTGATGAAGTCCCAATAGTTCATTTTTGCCCTTGCTTCCCTTGCCTTTGGTGATGTTTCTAGGAAGAAGTTGCTGTGCCTGAGGTCAAAGAGGTTGCTGCTTTTGTTCTCCTCAACGATTTTGATGGATTCCTGTCTCACATTGAGGTCTTTCATCCATTTTGAGTCTATTTTTGTGTGTGGTGTAAGGAAATGATCCAGTTTAATTTTTCTGCATGTGGTTGCCCAATTTTCCCAACAACATTTGTTGGAGAGACTGTCTTTTCCATTGGACATTCTTTCCTGCTTTGTCAAAGATTAGTTGACCATAGAGTTGAGGGTCTGTTTCTGGGATCTCTATTCTGTTCCATTGATCTATGTGTCTGTTTTTGTGCTAGTACCATACTGTCTTGATGATGACAGCTTTGTAATGGAGCTTGAAGTCTGGAATTGTGATGCCACCAACTTTGGCTTTCTTTTTCAACATTCTTCTGGCTATTCAGGCTCTTTTCTGGTTCCATATAAATTTTAGGATGGTTTGTTCCATCTCTGAAAAAAATTGATGATATTTTGATAGGGATTGCATTAAATGTATAGATTGCTTTAGGTAGCATAGACATTTTCACAATATTTGTTCTTTCAATCCATGAGCATGGAACGTTTTTCCATTGCTTTGTGTCTTCCTCAATTTCTTTCATGAGAACTTTATAGTTTTCTGAGTACAGATTTTTTGCCTCTTTGGTTAGGTTTATTCCTAGGTATCTTATGGTTTGGGGTGCAATTGTAAATGGGATTGACTCCTTAATTTCTCTTTCTTCTGTCTTGTTGGTGTATAGAAATGCAAGTGATTTCTGTGCATTGATTTTATATCCTGACACTTTACTGAATTCCTGTACAAGTACTAGCAGATTTGGAGTGGAGTCTTTTGGGTTTTCCACCTAAAATAATCATATCATCTTCAAAAAATGATAGTTTGATTTCTTCTTTGCCAATTTGGATGCCTTTAATTTCTTTTTGTTTTCTGATTGCTGAGGCTAGGCTTCTAGTACTATGTTGAATAGCAGTGGTGATAATGGATATCCCTGCTGTGTTCCTGACCTTAGTGGAAAGGCTGTTAGTTTTTCTCCATTGAAAATGATATTCACTGTGGGTTTTTCATAGATGGCTTTGATGATATTGATATATGTACCCTCTATCCCTACTCTTTGAAAAGTTTTGATCAAGAAAGGATGCTGTACTTTGTCAAATGCTTTTCAGCATCTATTGAGAGTATCATATGGTTCTTGTTCTTTCTTTTATTCATGTATTTTATCACACTGATTGATTTGAGGATGTTGAACCAAACTTGCAGCCCTGGAATAAATCCCACTTGGTCATGATGAATAATCCTTTTCATGTACTGTTGGATCCCATTGGCTAGTATTTTGGTGAGAATTTTCACATCTGTATTCATCAAGGATATTGGTCTGTAATTCTCTTTTTTGATGGGGTCTTTGTCTGGTTTTGGAATCAAGGTAATGCTGGCCTCATAAAATGAGTTTGGAAGTTTTCTTTCCATTTCTATTTTTTGGAAGAGTTTCAGGAGAATAGGAATTAATTCTTCTTCTTCTTTTTTTTAAAGATTTTATTTATTTGCCAGAGAGAGAGAGAGAGCAAGCGAGTACACACAAGCAGGCAGAGAGGCAGGCAGAGGCAGTGAGAGAAGCAGGTTTCCTGCTGAGCATGGAGCCTGATGCAGGACTCGATCCCAGGACCCTGGGGTCATGACCTGAGCTGAAGGCAGCAGCTTAACCCACTGAGCCACCCAGGCGTCCCAGGAATTAATTCTTCTTTAAATGCTTGGTAGAATTCCCCTGGGAAGCCGTCTTGCCCTGGGCTCTTGTTTCTTGGGAGATTTTTGTTAACTGCTTCAATCTCCTTACAGGTTATGGGTCTGTTCAGGTTTTCCATTTCTTCCTGATTCAGTTGTGGTAGTTCATATGTCTTTAGGAATGCATCCATTTCTTCCAGATTGTCAAATTTGCTGGTGTATAGTTGCTCATAATATGTTCTTATAGTTGTTTGTATTTCTTTCGTGTTGGTTGTGATCTCTCCTCTTTCATTCATGATTTTATTTATTTGGGTTCTTTTTTCTTTTCTTTTTGATAAGTCTGGCCATGGGTTTATCAATCTCATTAATTCTTTCAAAGAACCAGCTCCTAGTTTCATTGATTTTTTCTACTGTTCTTTTGGTTTCTATTTCATTGATTTCTGCTCTGATATTTACTATTTCTTTTCTTCTGCTGGGTTTAGGCTTTCTTTGCTGTTCTTTCTCCAACTCCTTTAGGTGTAGGGTTAGGTTGTGTATTTGAGACCTTTCTTGTTTCTTGAGAAAGGCTTGTATGGCTATATACTTTCTTCTCAGGACCACCTTTGCTGTGTCCCACAGATTTTGAATAGTTGTATTTTCATTATCATTTGTTTCCATGAATTTTTTCAATTCTTCCTTAGGTTCCTGGTTGACCCATTCATTCTTTAGTAGGATGGTCTTTAGCATCCATGTATTTGGGGTTTTCCAAATTTCCTCTTGTGATTGAGTTCTAGCTTCAGAGACTTGTGGTCTGAAAATATGCAGGGAATGGTCCCAATCTTTTGGTATCGGTTGAGACCTGATTTGTGACCCAGGATGTGATCTATTCTGGAGAATGTTCCATGTGCACTAGAGAAGAATGTGTATGCTGTTGCTTTGGGATGGAATGTTCTGAATATATCTATGATGTCCATCTGGTCCAGTGTGTCCTTTAAGGCCTTTATTTCCTTGTTGATCTTTTGCTTGGATGACCTGTCCCTTTCAGTGAGGGAGGTGTTAAATCCCCCTACTATTATTGTATTATTGTCGATGTGTTTCTTTGATTTTGTTATTAATTGGTTTAGATAGTTGGCTGCTCCCATGTTAGGGTCATAGATATTTAAAATTGTTAGGTCTTCTTGTTAGACAGACCACTTGAGTATGATATAGTGTCCTTCCTCATCTCTTATTATAGTCTTTGGCTTAAAATCTAATTGATCTAATATCAGGTTTGCCACCCACCATCTTTCTTTTGATATCCATTAGCATGGTAAATTATTTTCTACCCCTTCACTTTCACTTTAAATCTGGAGGTATCTTTGGGTCTAAAATGAGTTTCTTGTAGACAGCATATTGCTGGGGTTTGGTTTTTTATCCATTCTGATACCCTGTGTCTTTTGATTGGGGCATTTAGCCCATTTACACTCAGGGTAACTATTGAGAGATATGAATTTAGTGCCATTGTATTGTCTGTAAGGTGACTGTTACTGTTTATTGTTTCTGTTCCTTTCTGATCTACTTCTTTTAGGCTCTCTCTTTGCTTAGAGGACCCTTTTAAATATTTTCTGTTGAGCTGGTTTGGGGTTTACAAATTCTTTTAGTTTTTTTTGTCCTGGAAGCTTTTTATCTCTCCTTCTATTTTCAATGATATCCTAGCTGGATATAGTATTCTTGGCTGCATGTTTTTCTCATTTCGTGCTCTGAATATATCATGCTAGTTCTTTCTGGGCTGCCAGGTCTCTGTGGATAAGTCCGCTGCCAATCTAATATTTTTACCATTGTATGTTACAGACTTCTTTTCCCAGACTGCTTTCAGGATTTTCTCTTTGTCACTAAGACTTGTAAATTTTACTATTAGGTCCACACCCTGTCACCTAATAGTAAAATTTACAAGTCTTAG
>NW_019154108.1:17957148-18056202 GCF_002288905.1 Enhydra lutris kenyoni | reverse complement strand
TGGAAGCTTTTTATCTCTCCTTCTATTTTCAATGATATCCTAGCTGGATATAGTATTCTTGGCTGCATGTTTTTCTCATTTCGTGCTCTGAATATATCATGCTAGTTCTTTCTGGGCTGCCAGGTCTCTGTGGATAAGTCCGCTGCCAATCTAATATTTTTACCATTGTATGTTACAGACTTCTTTTCCCAGACTGCTTTCAGGATTTTCTCTTTGTCACTAAGACTTGTAAATTTTACTATTAGGTGACAGGGTGTGGACCTAATCTTATTGATTTTGAGGGGGTTTCTCTGAGCCTCCTGGATTTTGATGCTTGTTCCCTTTGCCATGTTAGGGCAATTCTCTACAATAATTCGATCCAATATAGCTTCTACCCCCCTTTCTTTCTTCTTCTTCTGGAATTCTTCTTCTTCTAATATTGTTTCATCTTATGGTATCACTTATCTCTTGAATTCCCCCCTTGTGGCCCAGTAGTTGTTTGTCTATCTTTTGCTCAGCTTCTTTATTCCCCATCTTTTGGTCTTCTATATCACTAATTCTCTCTTCTGCCTCATTTATCCTAGCAGTAAGAGCCTCCATTCTTGATTGCACCTCATTAATTCCTTTTTTGATTTCAGCTTGGTTAGATTGTAGTTCTTTTATTTCTCCAGAAAGGGCTTTTATTTCTCCAGACAGGGCTACTCTAATATCCTCCATGCCTTTTTCAATCCCAGTTAGCACCTTGAGAATTGTTGAACTCTAGATCTGACATATTACCAATTTCTGTATTGATTAGGTCCCTAGCTGTTGGTACTGCCTCTTGTTCTTTTTTTGCGGTGAGTTTTTCCACCTTGTCATTTTATCCAGATAGGAATATATGAGAGAGAATAAAATACTAAAATGGTTGCAAAGACCCCAGAAAAATGTATGCTAACCAAATCAGAGGAGACCCCAGACTGGTGGGAGAAGAAAGGGGGTAAAAAGAATTATATATATATATATATATATATATATATATATATATTAGACTGGTGAATAGAACAGAGCCACCCACTTGATTTGGGGTATTTTTTGTCTCTTAGAAGAAACTACCTCCAAAAATTTTTAAGAAAGAAAAACTTATATATATACAAAATAAGGGTAAACATGATGAAGGGATGGAATATGACTGTAAAGATGAAAATTTTAAAAAATTCTAAAACGGAATTGATAAGTTGGTTGGAAAAAGAAAGAAGAAGAAAAAAAGGGAGGGGAGAGAATGTGCTTGGGCTGGAGACTAGAACAAAGGCCTGTGCTATATTTAGGATATATTTTGATCTATTTGAAGAAATTGTATCCCCAAATTTTTTTTTAATAAACATATAGTATATTTTTATCCCCAGGGGTACAGGTCTGTGAATCGCCAGGTTTACACACTTCACAGCACTCACCATAGCACATACCCTCCCCAATGTCCATAACCCCACCCCCCTTCTCCCAAATCCCAAAATTTTTTAGAAAAACAAACCCTACATGTATATAAAAAATAAGGTTAGATACAAATGAAGAATAAAATATGATTATAATATGAAAGTTTAAAAAGTTTTTTTTAGAAAGGTATTGTTAAACTAGTTTAAAAACATTAAAAGAGGAAAGAGGAAAAGTTAAAAAAAACTAGAATAAGAAAAAAAATTTTTAAGTTTTTCTTTAATTTTGCAAGATGAAAGGATTATGGGGAGAAAGCCATGAATTCCATGTATTGCTTTTCCCTATCTCTGGAGTTCTGCTCTTCTCCTTGATCGGTAACCATGGTCTTGGCTGGATGTCCTTGCTGATCTTCTGGTGGAGGGGCCTGTTGTTGTGATTCTCAAATGTCTTTGCCTGAGGTGGAATTGCACTGCCCTTGCCAGGTGCCAGGCTAAGAAATCTGCTGGATTTCATGCAGGAGTTTTTGTTCCCTGAACGCTTTTTTTTTTTTTTAAAGATTTTATTTATTTATTTGACAGACAGAGATCGCAAGTAGGCAGAGAGGCAGGCAGAGAGAGAGGAGGAAGCAGGCTCCCCGCTGAGCAGAGAGCCCGACATGGGGCTCGATCCCAGGACCCCGGGATCATGACCTGAGCTGAAGGCAGAGGCTTCAACCCACTGAGCCACCCAGGCGCCCCCCTGAACGCTTTCTGTAGAGCTCTGGAGGACAGAATTGAAGATGGCGGCCTCCCAATCTACAGCCTAGAGGAGCTGAGAGCTCAGGCCCCACTCCTCAGTACACCCTCAGAGAAAAGGGGTCAATCCCTCCCGTCTCCCTGGGGTTGATTATCTAAATTAAGCCACTGGGGCCTTTTGGGATTTTTTCAAATACAAACTGAATAAAGAGTTTCTTTTTTCCTCTGGAGCGGAAGCTGAAAGATGCAGGTGCTCAAATTCTAGTCTTACAGAAGGTCTGAGGGAAAGAAGTCGATTCGCTGAGGAAAGCAGAGGCAAAAGAAAGTCCAGAAGGCAAATTTATCCAGTTTTAGTCACCCCCAGGGAAAAAATAGCTACTTTCCTGTCCTTTTCATGGTTTGATTATATGAGACAATAAATTATTTTTATTCCCCTAAAGTACTTCCCATTGGATTTGCTCATTTGCATCAGAGAGTCTTGACTAAGTATATCTCTAGTGCAGTGCCCTAGTAACCTAGGCCACTGTAGATCTACCCTTTCACTAAACCCAAATCTTGGGATTAGCCAGTTTCTAGTCAGTGGCATGTTGTTGGAGCCCAGCCACCAAGCCAAGGATTTGCATTTAGGTGTATGTCTTAGTGAGTTTGGGGTACTATAACAGAATACCACAGACTTAGTGGCTTATAAAGAATGGGAAATAAGTTTGGGGTACTGTAACAGAATACCATAGACTTAGTGGCTTATAAAGAATGGGAAATAAGTTTCCCATTCTTTATAATATAAGCTTATTTCCTACAGCTCTGAAGTCTGGGATGTCCAATATCAAGGCACCAGCAGATTTGATGTCTGGTGAGGATCTGCTTCCTTGGTTATAGATGGCCTTTTTTCATTGTGTTTTCACATGGCTCAAGGGAGTTCTCTGTGGTCTCTTTTATAAGAGCACTAATCCCATTCATGAGGGCTCCACCTTCATGATCTCTTCACTATCCAATGACCTCACTTCCAAATATCCAAACACTGGGAATTAGGTTTCAATGTATGTATTTGGAAAGGGGCATGTATATTCAGTCTTATCAGTATATGAATGACAAAGACAGAAAATAATGCAACATGATGGGGCATATTTCAAATAGAGAAGCCCTCAGTTAATTTACCTACTTAGTTAACTAGGAATGGGAGGATGGAAGGGAGAGGAAAGGAGGATGAGGGAGACAGTGAGGGAGAGAGATTAAGACCAGTCAGCTGTAAGGAGACAGATTCTTAGCTATAAAGAAGAAGGAAGTAGATTTGTTTTACTGTTTTTTGTTTTTGTTTTTGTTTCTATTACATTGATTTCTGTTCTGATCTTTATTAATTCTCTTCTCCTGCTGGGATTAGGCTTTATTTGCTGTTCTTTCTCCAGTTCCTTTAGGTGTTGTGTTAATTTGTGTATTTGAAACCTTTCTTGTTTCTTGATAATGGCTTGTATTGCTATACATTTCCCTCCCAGGACCACCTTCGCAGCATCCCAAAGGTTTTGAACAGTTGTGTTTTCATTTTCATTTGCTTCCATGAATTTTTAGAATTCTTCTTTAACTTCCTTGTTGACCAATTCATTCTATATTAGGATGCCCTTTACCCTCCATGTATTTGAGTTCTTTCCAAATTTCCTCTTGTGATTGAGTTCTAGTTTCAAAACATTGTGGTCCAAAAATATGCAGGGAATGATCCCAATCTTTTGGTATTGTTTGAGAACTGATTTGTGACCCAGTATATGATCTATTCTGGAGAATGTTCCATGTGCACTCAAGAAGAATGTGTATTCTATTGTTTTAGGATGGAATGTTCTGAATATATCTGTAAGGTACATCAGGTCCAGTGTGTCATTCAGAGACCTTGTTTCCTTGTTGATCTCCATAGAAGATCTGTCCATTGCAGTGAGTCAAGTGTTAAAGTTCCTTACTATTATTGAATTATTATCAATGTGTTTCTTTAATTTTGTTATGAATTGGTTTATATAATTGGCATAAATATTTACATAAATATTTACAATTGTTATATCTTCTTGTTGGATAGACCCTAGATCAATGAAACTAGGAGCTGGTTCTTTGAAAGAATTAATAAGATTGATAACTCTCTAGCCAGACTTATCAAAAAGAAAAGAAAAAGGATCCAAATAAATAAAATCATGAATAAAAAAGCAGATATAGGGGTACCTGGGTGGCTCAGTGGGTTAAAGCCTCTGGCTTTGGCTCAGGTCATGATCCCGGGATCCTGGGATTGAGCCCCGCATCAGGCTCTCTGCTCAGAGGGGAGTCTGCTTCCTCCTCTCTCTCTCTAACCACCTCTCTGCCTACTTGTGATCTCTGTCTGTCAAATAAATAAATACATAATCTTAAAAAAAAAAAAAAAAAAGAGCAGAGGGGCACCTGGGTGGCTCAGTGGGTTAAGCTTCTGCCTTTTGCTCAGGTCATGATCTCAGGGTCCTGGGATCGAGTCCCGCATTGGGCTCTCTGCTCGGCAGATAGCTTGCTTCCTCCTCTCCCTCTCTCTGCTTGCTTCTCTGCCTACTTGTGATCTCTGTCAAATAAATAAATGAAATCTTTAACAAAAAATAAAAAAATTTAAAAAAGAACAAAGATCACAACAACACTGAAGAAGTACAAACAGTTACAAGAATATATTATGAGCAACTATATGCCAACAAATTGGGAAATCTGGAAGAAATGGATGCATTCCTAGAGACATATAAATTACCAAAATTGAGACAGAAAGAAATAGAAAACCTGAACAGACCTTACAAGGAAATTGAAGCAGTAATAAAAAATCTCCCAAAAAACACGAGTCTGGGGACAGATGGCTTCCCAGGGGAATTCTACCAAACATTTAAAGAAGAAATAATACTTATTTTTCTGAAGCTGTTTCAAAAAATTGAAATATAATGAAAACCTCCAAACTCTTTCTATAAGGCCAACATCATCTCAATCTCGAAACCAGACAAAGATGCCATCAAAAAGAAGAATTACAGAGCAATAACCCTGATGAACATGGATGCAAAAATTCTCACCAAAATACTAGCCAATAGGATCCAACATTACATTAAAAGGATTATTCACTATGACCAAATGGGATTGATTCATGGGCTGCAAGGATGGTTTAACATCTGCAAATCAATCAATGTGATACACTAAATAAATAAAAGAAAGGACAAGAACCATATATCCTCTCACTAGATGCAGAAAAAACATTTGTCAAAGTACAGCTTCCCTTCTTGATTAAAACTCTTCACAGTGTAAGTATAGAGGGAACAAACCTCAATATCATAAAAGGCATATATGAAAACCCTACCATAAATATTCTCAATGGGGAAAAACTGAGAGCTTTTCCTCTAAGGTCCAGAACATGGCAGTGTCATGTTCAATCACTATCCACTATCACCACTGCTGTTCAACATAGTATTAGAAGCCCTAGCCTCAGCAATCAGATAACAAAAAAGAAATAAAAAGCATCCAAATCAACAAAGAAGTCAAACTCTCACTCTTTGCACATGACATGATACTTTATGTGGAAAACCTAAAAGACTCCAATCCAACATTTCTAGAACTCATATAGGAATTCAGCAAAGTGGCAGGATATAAAATCAATGCACAAAAGTCAGTTGTGTTTCTATACACCAACAATGAGACAGAAAAAATAGAAATTAAGGGGCAAATCCCATTTATAATCACATCCAAAACCATAGTGTACCTGGAAATAATCCTAACCAAGGAGGCAAAGGATCTGCACTCAGAAAATTATAAAACACTCATGAAAAAAAAAATTGAGGAAGAAATTAAAGGAATGGAAAAACATTCCACGATCATGGATTGGAAAAAAATATATTGTTAAAATGTCTGTGCTACCTAGAACAATCTATACATTCAATCAATCCCTGTCAAAATGCCATCAACTTTTTTCACAGAGCTGGAACAAATAATCCTGCAATGTAGAACCAGAAAAGACCCTGAATAACCAAAACCAAAGCTGGCAGCATCACAATTCCAGATCCCAAGCTATATTACAAAGCTATAATCATCAAGACAGTATGGTACTGGCACAAAAATAGACCCACAGATCAATTGAACAGAATAGAAAACCAAAAAATGGACCTTCAACTCTATGGCCAACTAATCTTCAACAAAGCAGGAAAGAATATCCAATGGAAAAAAAAAAACAGTCTCTTCAACAAATAGTATTGGGAAAATTAGACAGCTATATGCAAAAGAATGAAACTGGACCATTCCTTTACACCATACACAAAAATAGACTCAAAATGAATGAAAGAGCTAAATGTGAGACAGGAATCCATCAAAATCCCAGAGCACAGGCAGCAACTCCTGTGACCTCAATCATAGCAACTTCTTGCTAGTCATGTCTCCAAAGGCAAGAGAAACAAAGGCAAAAATGAACTGCTGGGACTTCATCAAGATAAAGTTTTTCCACAGCAAAGGAAATGGTCAACAAAACCAAAAGACAACTGAAAGAATGGGAGAAGATATTCACAAATGACTTATCAGATAAAGTGCTAGTATACAAAATCTATAAAGCACTTATCAAACTCAATAGCCAAAGAAAAATAATCCAATCAAGAAATGGGCAGAAGACATGAACAGACATCTCTTCAAAGAAGACATACAAATGGCCAAGAGACAATGAAAAAATGTTCAACAACACTCAGCATCAGGGAAATACAAAGCAAAACTACAATGAGATACAACCTCACATCAGTCAGAATGGCTAAAATTAACCACTCAGAAATGACAGATATTGATGAGGGTGCTGAGAAAAGGGCACCCTCTGACACTGTTGATGGGAATGCAAGCTGGTGCAGCCACTCTGGAAAACAGTATGGAGGTTCCTCAAAAAGTTGAGAATAGAGCTACCCTATGACCCAGCAATTGCACTACTGGGTATTTACCCTAAAGATACAAATGTAGTGATCCAAAGGAGCCATGCACCCCAATGTTTATAGCAGCAATGTCCACAATAGCCAAACTATGGAAAGAGCTCAGATGTCCATCAAAAGATGAGTAAATAAAGAAGATGTGGTATATATATACACAATGTAATACTACTTAGCCATCAAAAAAAAAATGAAATCTTGCCATTTACAACAATGTGGATGGAACTAGGGGTTGTTATGCTAAGTGAAATAAGTCAATCATAGAAAGACAGTTATCATAAGAATTCACTCATATGTGGAATTTAAGAAACAAAACAGAGGGGCATAGAGGAAGAGAGGGGAAAATAAAGCAAGATATAATCAGAGAGGGAGACAAACTGTAAGAGACTCTTAACCAAAGGAAACAAACTGTGGTTGCTGGAGGGGAAGAGGGGGAGGGATGGGGTAACTGGGTGATGGAAATTAAGGAGGGCATGTGATATAATGAGCACAGGGTGTTATACACAACTGATGAAACACTGACCTCTACCTCTGAAGCCAGTAATACAATATATGTTAATTTAATTTAAAGAAAATGAAATAATTTTTTTAAAAGAAGAAGGAAATAGATATACCTAAAGGTAGACCCTGGTTTAATTTATCCATCCATCTACATGGCACTGAAAAATGGAAGAAACGACCACTAGGAAAGTATGGTTCAATCAATGACTTGGAACAGAACTGGATTAACAATTTCTTCTCCTCCTGGAAAGGAAGAAAGAAAAAAAAAAAGTGATAGAAGAGAGGAGAGGAAAGTAGAGAACTGACAGAAGTTACCCTCTTCCTAGTTACAAGTGACTGTTAAGCACTTGAGGTGTGATTAATACAACTGAGGAACTGAATTTTTAAACTTTCTGAATTTTAAAGTTGCAGTAGTATAAAACATTTCTCCATTAAAAACAGTTTTATTGTTTTGGTAGGATTATATTTCACTTTAACCATTGTGTTGTCTCTGGGTTTATTATTGTAGTACAGCATGTGTGTCATTTTTAGTATTACACATAAACTCATCACTGATCAAATTAGTGTCAACCTGTTGATTCCATTCAGATGACTTATTTTTTCTAAGCACCAATGTAATGTAATGCACTTACTTGACTATTTCATACAGGCAGTTTGTGTAACGGTGGTTGGTACCTGTGTAAATTATAACTGGTAACTATATTGAAACACATTATTTTCATTATAATGCAATTAAATTATTTTTCCAAGTCAAAAAATAAGAATGCACAGATTTTTAAATTTAAAACAAAAACACAATGCTGATGTAGACAAACAAAAATGCAGAAGCTAGTACTATGACCAGGAAAATAAAGAAAAATGCAGACTGAAAGATGGTATGCTGCAAATTGCACACTGAATTACAATTTGCTGATAAAAATTTTAAAAAAACCTGTCACATAAAAAAATATCTGAAGATAATAAAAATGACATGTTCAGCAAATACATAGTAAATTTGATCAGTAGTTAATCAATGAAGTCAATTACCTGAAATCAAAATTTAATGTCAATGAAGTTAATTACCTGAAGTCAAAATTTAATGACCAACTAAACATTTTTAAATGATTTTTCATATGATCTGAGTTTGTAACATTGTTCAGCTATAAAACAACTTGAATTCTTATGTGGGTCTGCACACACGAACACTTTCAGATGGAGAGATGGTATAAAAAGTTCTGATTTGTTTTGGAAATTTTGCTAGAAAATTATGAAGAAAAGACTAAAACATGTATTTTATAAAAATGAAGTATCTTCAGTTAGGCCACTAAGTGATTTTCCATGAAATATAAGAAATTTCTAACAATATTGAAGATCAGCTGATTCAAATTTTAAAAATTGCTAAACAAAAAACACTTGATTTCTTTGTTCCTTTGTATGATATATATTGAAAATACTTGTGTCTAGTTTCCAGCGGCAGAGCTTGGTATAGAATGTGAGGTATGTGGATGATTGTCCCTCCCACGGGCTTCTAGCTCTTTGAGGATGAAAACCACAGATTGCTGATAATTTGCTAGCTGCACATTATTTTGATGTGAAGGTATTACATAAAATATTTTTCATGTAGTAAGTAATCAATAAATGTTTGCTAAATTTAATTTCATTTGGAATGAGACACAACTTTCTGAGAAGCTACTTTCATCTTGTGGATTTTTAGAACATTTCCAGCAATGACAATTAACTTTAGGTTGTATTTTTTTCAACCACAGGGATATAATATACTTCACATTTTTATGTCTTCCCTTAGATGCCAGTTCTTTGAGGCATCTTTATTTGCTTCTGGGTTTATCACAGTGCCAAATACTTAAGGGTACTGAATAACTGTGCTCTCTCTGCACTGATTACTTCCGTCAGGATGAAGGTATAAATACAAAGCTAAAACACTGGGAAGAATTCTGAGGAAAAAGAGGGGAGAGAGTGGGGAGACGAGATGGATCTTAAAAAAGAAATAGGTGAAAATCTACTTCATGAAGCAAGAAATGGGTTGGAGATGCGTCATAAATACCCAGTACCATAAGGAGAGAAATCCCACCAGAACAACGCAAATACAAAGTCCCAAGGGTCAGTCACTGCTGAAAATCAATGAATAAGAAGTTAGGGTTTGGAAGTTAAGATGTAGAATGATCAGTTCAGTCAATGCCTAAGGACAGCAATTTTATATACTTTTGAAGACGTGTGTGCAGGCATCTAGGACAATGTTTTTGTTCATCCTGAATGAGCCTGGCATATGACCATTTTTATGATCTAGTCAATCTTTTTGATTCTGCTTGATGGAAGGGGTCCAGAGCTAGAACATGTCTTATGTGGTCACCCATCATATTACTTAAGGAAAGACAGGGAACAGGAGAGACTTCCCAGTAATAGGCTCCTTGCCATAACTGCTTCTTCCCTGACAGAAAGTAAAGAATTAGGATGGATCTCTGTGGCTCTCTCATGGTTTGAGGAACCTGTTCACTATGCTGAGGCGCAATGTCAGACAGTGGATGTCAACACTTAGAAGGCTACAGCAGTCAAACAAAAACATTTTTTAAAGATTTATTTATTTATTTGAGAGACAGAGCACACAAGGAGGGGCAGAGGGAGAGGGAGAAAGAGAGAAGCAGACTCCCTGCTGAGCACGGAACCCCACACGTGACACAGGGATCAATCCTAGGACCCTGAGATCATGACCTGAGCCAAAACCAAGAATTGGCTGCTTACGTGACAGAGCCACCTAGATGCCCCAAACAAAAACATTTTGACGGTATGTACTCACAGTGTATAACTATAATCACCTATTAAAAAAAACACACCTTTTGGCGTGCCTGGGTGGCTCAGTGGGTTAAAGCCTCTGCCTTCGACTCAGGTCATGATCCCAGGGTCCTGGGACCCAGCCCCGCATCGGGCTAAAGGCTCAGCAGGGAGCCTTCTTCCCCTCCTCTCTCTCTGCCTGCCCCTCTGCCTACTTGTGATCTCTGTCTGTCAAATAAATAAATAATAAAATCTTAAACACACACACACACACACACACACACACACACACACCTTTTCCCTTTGGATCATAAAGCTTCTATGTATTGGGTGAAATACTAGTAAGTTTATAGCCTTATAATACTAGGTTGTTCTTTGGTTTATTTAATATTCTGAGGAATTCTGGTGCAAACAGGGCTAGATCTGGGAAAGAGCCTGGGTCAAATGCCCCTGGAGAGAGGCAGAGAGGCTCCCGAAAACCTGGGGAATCTCTCCTTGCCGGAGTCAAGCCTCAAATCATCATCGTGCCTAGTGCTCTCTGTTAACATGATGCCAGTCTTCCTTCAGAAGGCTAAAGAAAGAGCAAGGAGACAGGCCTGTGTCAGGTGCTTTATGGGGATCTTACCCGTGTTAGCTTATTGAATAACAACACCCTGTAAATTAGGAATTGCCATCTTCATTTTACAGGTGATAAAGCTGAGCCTCAGAAAGCAAGAGTTACAGCTGATAAATTGCCCTCAACTTTCCCCTGGGAAAATAAAGTTATCTCTCTCTCTTTCTTTTTTTCAAAGATTTTATTGATTTATTTGACAGAGTGAGAGACACCAAGAAAAGGAATACAAGCAGGGGGATGGGGGGAGGGAGAAGCAGGCTTCCTGCTGAGCAGGGAGCCCCATGTAAGGCTCGATCCCAGGACCCTGGGATCATAACCTGAGCCGAAGGCAGACACTTAAATGACTGAGCCACCCAGGTGCCCCTAAAGTTATCTTTATCATAAGAGTTAATGGGAACACACATAAGTGACTTAGCCTCCCTACGCCATAGATTCTTCATCAGTAAAACGGGGATAATAGCACCTACTTGAGAGTTGTGAGAATTAAATGAGCTAAAGCACAGAAGGAGCTTAGAATGTAGCTGGCACATAATAAGCATTCAGCCTAGGGTAGCTGTTGCTGCCCTGCTCCTTCAGGGTAAACTGAAAAGGCACCTTTCCTATTAACACTTCTCAAGGAAATGATGGTGGACAGTTTCTGCTCCTGCATCCCCGTGTAACATCCTCTAAGGAGACTTTGGAACACAGTGTGCTCAGATTTTCAGTTGGTGGCTTTTCTTTGAAGAGACATGGTGTTTGGTGAAGTGATGTTGAAGCGAACTCAAAGTGGAGCTCCCCACCCTACGCTGGAAGGAAAGTAGATATCCATTCACCGATCAGTGGGAAACTTGCATGTTTCTAGGGAAGTAAGGTTGGCATGTTATTGTTATAAAACCTTCTGAGTGGCTTGGGATGGTATCCTGTGGAGAAGAGGACTCTTCTAGTCAGGTCTGAGACTTTATTCTGCCCCTAAAATACTTTACTTTAGAAAAATCACAGATGTCTCTATGCTTCTTTTTGTCATCTGAAAACTGGGCATTAAAATAGATAAGCTTCAAAGTCCCTTTCAGGTCTAACATTCTAGAATTATGTAAAATGTGAATCATAATGGTTTAGAAAAAAACATACAGAAATGGGTCTCTCCTCCGTGTGGGCCACACTCATAATTTCTGAACACCTTTATCAAAAATCAGAGGGGGGAAAAATACTAACAGGACCATCTGGCTATTTTAAGGGCCCATTAACATAACATCATGAGACATTTTGTAACTGACTCCTATAATTCTGCAGCTCCAAGTTCTAAAAAGTTCTCAGACCATGCTGGGTTGGCATTGAAGAGAGAAGATGGCTGAGGGGGAAAAGTGAGAATGTGTCCACATCTCCGTACAATGTATCAAGCTCCGCAGTCACATTGTGCATTGTCTGGTCCAGAGATCCATGAGATGCACCTGCCTCAGGTGAAGACCTTCTCAGCACATATCCTGTTTGCCCAAGAGAAACTACCCAACTGCCTACCAAGGATAGAATGGATAAACAAATTCATGAATGAATTCTGTTAATGACGATGAACAAACTACTGTACATATGATGATGTGAATAAATTATTCCAAATATAAATATTACAAATTACAAGTACAAATACAAATATTACAAATATGATATTGATCAGAAGAAGTCATATACAAAAGAAAACATACTGTATGATTCCACCCAAAGTTTTTAAAGATTTATTTATTTATTTATTTATTTGACAGACAGAGATCACAAGTAGGCAGAGAGGCAGGCAGAGAGAGACAGGAGGAAGCAGGCTCCCTGCCCAGCAGAGAGCCCGATGTAGGGCTCGATCCCAGAACCCTGGGATCATGACCTGAGCCAAAGGCCGAAGCTTAACCCACTGAGCCACCCAGGCGCCCTGACCACTCAAAGTTTTTTAAAAAATGAAAATGTTAATTTATGATATTAGATATCAGGATAGTAGTTACTTTTGGAGAAGAAGGTAGAGATTAGGAGAGGGAGTGAGAGAGGCTACTTGGGCATTTATTATACCCCACATCTTGATCTGGGAAGTAGTTACATGGGTATATACACTTTGTGAAAATCCATCAAATTGTGTACTTAAAATAGATAGTCTGATAACATCAAGGAACATTTTTAAATTGGAGTTTTACCTACAGCAAATGATAAGATGCATTGAAGAAATGGAATCCTCAAAATTTCTGTAACTTCTTGAAATTTGTTTTGCATAGAACTTCCACACTCTCTGAGACTAAAGCAATGGATGAGATTTTGGCAAAACTGAGAGGGACCCGTAGGAGCAGAGAGAGAAGCATTAGAAAAACATAAAGGCGAGCAAATGAAGATCATGTTCAGGAATGAGTGATAGGTAGAGTATCATGGGAAAGGTGGCTGAGAAAGGACTTTGGGGTCATACCATGGAAGGTTTTGTATACAGAACAGGATTTGTTCTTTATCTAACAGGCCCTGGAAAGTCAGTGAGAGTTTTGAACAGGGAAAAAATATGCCCTTCCCCCACTTTTTTCCCTAATTTTAATAGGATGAGATGTGGGAAAGGTACCTGAATTTATTCAGAAATGTTTTTGTCCTAGTCTGATAGGCACACACACACACATACACACACACATGCACACACACACATACACACACACGTGCACATGTAATGTACTTATATACAAAATGAATATATCCCCCACAACAAACCAAGGATGTGGATCACCCTTATTTCACAAATGAGGAAATTGATGCTTACAAAGGCTGAGTAACTCATAGCAGGACAACAGAAGTGGCCTTCTGCCAACAGTAGGACAACTTTGCTTTTTTTTCAGAGTGACCTCAGGGTACAGAGCATAGAGGGATTCAGCAAGTGATTTATTCATTGGAGGTGGGGGGTGCGAGGAGGGAGAGGAAGCAAAGAAAGCTTCAGCAGCGTTCTGCAGAAGCCACCATCCAGGGCAAGTGGTGGCATGGTTACAGGAATCCACCCTGCCACAAAACCTCACCCTCCTCTGAGCCCAGAGAACCTGATTTGATGATTTCACTCAAGCTGTGGAGTCAGCCACTCAATCCTGTGTCAGCTCAGGGCACTGCCTCTAGAAAAATACTTTTTATTTTAGCAGGTCATTATTAATGATTATCCTTTCTTGTCTCAGAAATGTTCTGCTCAGTGATATGCTGGGTGAATGAGTGCTTTTTGAAATTTTCCGTCTCCTTCATAGTTTCAGATTTGGCTCATGTGAAAAAGAGTTGAGAAGGTGGAAAATTCCCTTTACTCATACTGAGGTCTGTATCATTGATAGTCTGTATGTGAATCTATGATGTGCTGTTTTCTCATTAACATCCAGTAGTAGTTTTAAAGTCAGAGGTGGTTTTGGTTCACTTCTGGACCCCTCCTTTCCTACTTCTATAATTGGAAGCAAGCTAATAAATCTCTCAGAGTCTCAGTTGCCTTATCCATATTATGGGATATGATGCTAGTACTTGCTTCATAGTGAGAAATTGGATATAAAGTACTTGACATATAGCCAAAAGCTTAACAAATTCTTATCAATCACCTTTCTAGGCTGTTTCTGGCTTTTCCATTACTTAACAGAGAATTTCTTAGTAATTTTTAACACCTAGTATTCAAAGGAGTTGGAAAATTTGGCGTTTCAAGTATTTGACTCTTATGAGTAACTGAGTTGTTATACATGCACATGATCAACGTAGGAGACCAAGAATATTTAGGGAATAAGATTCACAATTGCATGCAAGAGGCGATATTACTGCAAAGCACTTAAAACATAGAATTTGGATCAAAAGGGCTAACTACAGAGACTGTACTTCAATCTTCCAAAAATATGCACATAAATGAGTTCTGGGTGTATCCATTTTAGAAACACATAAGCTGAGGTGTTTCTTTTTATCTACGAGTTTATTATATCTGAAAACAGACCCTCACTTTGTAACCACTAGAAAGTCATTTAAACTTTCAAGGTTAATTTTCCTTAACCATAAAATGGAGACACTCTTAATACCTCCTTTCTGGAGTTGTTTTGAAGTTTAAATGAGACAGTAAATGAGAAAGAACTTAGCATACGGTGTGCGCTCATTAAATGTCAGAGTAATGTATTCTCTTGGTGCCCCACCTGGATCTTCTTTACAGGCAGTGCCCCCACCCCCGGCTGAGATTTGTGTTGGCTGATAACAATCCACAGCTGCCCCTACTCCTGAAAATAGTCCTCCTCTGCCAAACTGGAGTCTTCCTGCCCAGGAGGAAACGCCCCCTACTGCCCAGGGCAGATTTGAACCAATGGCAACAGACTTAGAGCATAAAAGTCTGGCCCCTTTGCCTCAAGGTGGAATTGCTTTGTGGTGCAGCCCCGGCCTCTCTGCGGAATTAAACTGAAACTCGTCTTCAGCAGGTACCACTTTCTGGTCTAAGCTTTCTACTTCTGTCCTACTTTGCTTGCACTCCTCTTATCCTGGGAGCACTCTCTTGGTCACTTATAAGAAACTTCACCACTATCCTGGCTACTCAGGAACCCAACTGAAGATCATTGGCAACAGAAATGATCTTAGGAAGCCAACCCTGGGAATGGAATTCTTGGGTTGACTCACTCATTGGCTGGATGACAATGAGAACCCTACAACTGAAGGTAGGTGAAGAATTGGTCATGCTATGCTATTGGTCACTGCTATGCTACACAGTGGGATTGCCAAGGTTTTCATCTGTAATGAGCTGGGATGGGATCGATGTGGAAGGAGATGTGCTAATTGGTGTAATGTCTCGTCTTTGAGAGGTGTAAGAAAATAATTATAAGGTCTCTGGAACTGGATGGGTAGCTGAAGAAATAAAATTACAGATTTGGATTTTGCTACCAAAAATTTAAAGTAATACATGAGAGCCAGGAGGCCTTAACTCCTGCAACTGGGATGGTGTTGGGGCAAAAACAGCTGAAGATTAGGCACAGGACCTAACTGTGATAGTGCAAAGGCCTGAGAAGGCTGAGTGTTCAGCTTTGGTAAGTCTCTTAAGCCAAAGTTGGGCTTTAATGGGGAAAGAGTATAACCGTGAGACTTGGGAGAGGTATCTCTGCATAGAGGCGTTTCGAAAGTTGATTCCCCTAAACCCTCTGATTCTGGAGAGGCAGCCTATTTCTCATTATCGAAGATAGAGCCTATTCCCCCCCTTTGCTTGAAGACTACAAAAAGACTTCAAACAAGGCATTATAAAACAGTGCAGGGTCCTTTTTGGAATATGCTCCCAATTCCCCTCTTGACCACCAGACTCATAACTAACATCAGATTTCAGCATAGCTCAATCAGAAAAGTGCTGGGCCTACCAAGGTTGAGATGATATTATATCTTGAAGGAGCCTCAGGACCTAAAGAAAATTTATTGGCAGAAGCTGGTAAAGTACGTCTAACAGAGGACCCTGAGCGTGATTGACCAAAGGCGAAGAGAATATAAAATTGCTTAAGAGAAAGTTTGTGGATCTGGGAGCATTTTGCCACAGGTGTAAGTTAATATCCTAGCAAGGGTCTAGAAGAGGACTTTAAATTGTTGGTCTAATTATCAGAAGATTGGAAAAAAACAATGACTTACAAAAAATACAGTAAAAATGCAAGAAATGCATAAAATGCAAAAAATGGTGGAAGAATGAACAGTAAAGCTCAGAGAAGTGTGTATCCTGGATTGGATCTACTGTATGAGACCAGAAAATGTACTACCAGCCCGTAAGTCTCATGAGGGGCCAGAGGTCACTCCCTTTAGCAAGGCAATAAGGAATGCACAGGTGAGGAGGATATCAGTATCTTTGAGACTCTCAGTAATAGCTGTCTTTTGCAGGCTAGAACTGATGGTTCCATAGTTGAACTCTCACCTATATAGTAATGGGGTAAGATTCTGGAAAAAAGCAGAGGGCAGGTGGCAGCACTTAACTGTAAGAAGCCAAGGTGACTATAATGAGCACAAGGTCAGAAGGGCAGCCAGAGACTACAAGAGACTCCAGATTTAAGGACACAGGCAGGCTAAAGGTGAAGGGATGGAAAAATCTATTCCATGCAGGTAGAAACTAAAAGAAAATAGTTTATGCTTATTTCAGATAAAATATACTTTAAACCAAAAATGCAAATAAAAAGCAAAGAATTTCATTCCATAATGCTAAAGGAGTCAACTCACCAAGAAGATAAAACCACTGTAGATTCCAATTGTACAATACAGTGTTATTAACTAACTATAGTCAGCGTGTTCTGCAGTAGATCCTTAGACCGTCTTCATCTTATAGCTAAAATTTTGTGCCCTTTTGCCAACCTTTCCCTATTTCCCCCATTCCCTAGCAACCACTTTTCTACTGTTTTAATGAGTTTGACTTTTTTTTTTTAATTCCATACTTGAGTTATACCACTTGGAATTTTTTTTCTGCCATATTTCATTTAGCATAATACCTTCAAGTTCCATTTATGTTGACAACATAATTATCTTAAAAGGCTGGATGTCCCTCTTTCTCATAGCTGAATAAAATCCTACTGTGTATATAAGTGTGTATGTGTACACACGCCACATCCTCTTTATTCATTCATCTATCAATGGGCACTTAGGTTGTTTCCATATCTGGGCTTTTGTGAATGATGCTACAATGAACATGGGAATGTGCTTATCTTTCATATCTTGTTTTCATTTCCTTTAAATATATATCCAGAAGTGTGATTGCTGAGTTATGGTAGTGTTTTATTTTTAATTTCTGAAGAACCTTCATATTGTTTATCAGAGTGGCTGCACCAATTTACATTCCTGTCTAGAGTACACAAGGTTTCCCTTTTCTCTATATCCTCCACAACACTTGGTATCTTCTTTCTTTTTGGAAATAGCCATTCTAACAGGTGTGAGGTGATCTCTCATTACAGTTCTGATTCACACTTCCTTGATGACTAGTGATGTTGAGCCCCTTTGAATGTACCTACCAAGCGTGTGTGTGTGTGTGTGTGTGTGTGTGTGTGGTTTTTTGTTTTGTTTGTTTTGGGGATTTTTTTGGTGGGGGTTTTGGGGGGAATGTCTATTGAGATCCTCTGCCCATTTCTTAATTGGATTGTTCAGATTTTTTCTTTTGTTTTTGGCTCTTTTGTTTTGTGTTTTGCTATGAGTTATATAAGTTATATTTGAACTTCAAGATTTTCTCTGAGAAAGTGTGAACATGAGCATGATTGTGGGGAGGAGCAGAGGTAGAGGGACAAGCAGACTCTGTGAACACAGAACCCAACATGGGGTTCAATCACACAGCTCCATCATGACATGAGCTGAAACCAAGGTTCAGACCCTTAACCGACTGAGTCACCCAGGCGCCCCCAAGTTATATATATTTTTTATATTAACCTCTTTTATAGGATTTGGAAATATTTCCCCCAAGTTATAGGTTGCCTTTTCCTTTTGTTGATGATTTCTTTGCTGTGCAAAGCTTTTTAATTTGTAGTCCTACTTATCTATGTCTGTTTTTGTTGCCTTTGCTCTGGGTGTCAAATCCAAAACCTCCAAAACAAGACCAATATCAAGGAACTTACTGCCTGCCTATGTTTTCTTCTAGGAGTTTTAAAGTTCCAGATCTTACATTTGAGTCTTTAATCTATTTTGAGTTAATTTTTTGTGTGGTGAAGGTAGTGGTGCATGTGGCTGTAACACCATTTACTGAAGAGTCTTTCATTTCCCCATTGTATATCCTTTGCTTCTTTTGTTGTAAATTAACTGATCATAAAGGTGTGGGTTTATTTCTGGGTTCCCTATTCCACTGATCTGTGTCTGTTTCTATGCTAATACAATACTGTTTTGATTACTATAGCTTTATAATACAGTTTGAAATCAGAAAGTATGATGCCTCCAGCTTTGTTTTACTTTTTTCAAGATTTGTCTGTCTGGGGTATTCTGGGGTTTGATACTAATTTTAAGATTGTTCTATTTCTAATGGCATTGGAATTTTGCTAGAGTATATTTACATATAAGAATTTGTGACCTGTGAGACATCAGTGGGAAAAGAAAGCATTCTGCATAGTGGTAGTGCTGGGGTGGGCTAACAATTTGTAGGAAGCATCAGTTCCATAAATTGTTGGAGGGCAGGGACCTCTTCTACACATCTTGAACCTCCACTGCCAGAACATAGACAAAATAGTTATATTTATTTTACTATAAATATTGTGCTTATTTTACTATGGACTTACTAAGAATCATAGTAAAACAAGAAATTAGGTGGTTGTCAACTTTCTGGAGCAAGTGGGTATGTGCTTATAATTAATATATCGATAAGGAAAGAGTCAACAGATTTGATTGCATAAAGATTTTTAAAATGTTAATATATTAAAAAGTAAACTAAAAGGCAAGTGCCAAAGGGTTCTAACTGCAAAGTAACAACAACAAAAAAAAACTAAGCAGAGGCACCTGAGTGGCTCAGTTGGTTGAGTATCCCTCTCTTGATCTCTTCTTGGGTCTTGATCTCACGGTTTTGAGTTTCAGCCTTGTGTTGGTCTCCACACTGTGTGGAGCCAACTTAAAACACACACGAAAAAGCATTATATGGATAAATAAGAGAAGTTTATGGAGTGATGATCCACTAAAATGAAATCATTGTAAACAAATGTGTAGAAAAATATATACAAAGGCATTTACTCCCCTTAAATTAGCAAAATAAAATTCCTATAAGAATATGCAGTGCTGGGGTGCCTGCGTGGTTCAGTGGGTTAAAGCCTCTGCCTTTGGCTCAGGTCATGATCCCAGGGTCCTGGGATCGAGCCCCACATCGGGGGGCTCTCTGCTTGGCAGGGAGCCTGCTTCCTCCTCTCTCTCTCTCTGCCTACCTCTCTGCCTACTTGTGATCTCTGTCTGTCAAATAAATAAATAAAATCTTTAAAAAAAATAATATGCAGTGCTAGTGAACTTGTGATTGAACAAGTATGTGCATGTAAGCCTGGATGCATTATAAATTGGTGTAATTGTGGAAGTTGATTTTCGTAACATCCACCAAGAATCATGAACATACAAATAAGGCTTGTTTCCATTTTTACAGTTTTGGAAACAATCCTAAGGACATATCCATTCTATGGAAAATAATCCAAATTTTAAATTAAAATTTAGATATTAAGATATTCATGACCGTCTTATAATAAGATTGGAAACATTAGTCTATAGGAAAGTCTATCTTAAGTAAGATATGGTATCTGTTCAATAGAATATTTGTAATCATTAAATGTAATGACTATGAAGATAATCCAGGGCCATGGAAATACAAGAATTTTTCTGTTCTTTGTATATTTTTTTCTCTTCTGACTCACTTTTCTCATTTGTTTTATTCTTTTTTATGGTAGAGGTTCTCCTTAAATGTCCTCTGATCTTTGACCATTCAATTTAAAACAAGGTACTAAAAATTTGATATGAAGTTTTGTATGCATGCATGGGTCTCCGAGGCTGTTGGATTCCACCATCATATAACTAAGAACTAGCTTTTCATTGAGAGAACCACATGAGTCTACGGCCATACCACCCCGAACGCGCCCGATCTCGTCTGATCTTGGAAGCTAAGCAGGGTCGGGCCTGGTTAGTACTTGGATGGGAGAGAGAACCACATGTGTCAATATATGAAAATTTGGGGGGCTATCCAATATCCCAATAGAAGAATTCTCCAGTATTTTGTCTGGGAGGTAGGATGACATTTATGTCTATGTTCTGAAAGCAAGATCAGGAAAGGAAATTGAGGTTTCCATTGTTTAAGTGCAAAGGCTCACTGAACTTTCCATTTTCAGTACCTGCTGTTTCCATGTTTGGAATCCCTCTTATTCAATTTTGCTAAAGAATCAACCTCTGACTTTCTCCGGAGTGGGCTACCTGGCTATCTAGTTTTGGAAAGGGGACCTGGAAAGATCCAACTGGTCCTTATATGGCTTCCAACCAAGCCCCTTATTTTCCATGCTGTGCCTCCCCTTCATCTTTGGTAATGCCTGGGTCTCCAAGTGCTAAGCCTTTCTAGGAACCTACTAGGCAGGTTACCTTTTGCTCTGCAGGCATGTGGGCTGGCACTTACTCCACTCTGCAAAGTCTGTCGCCGCAACTCCATCTGGTACTTGGACTCAGGAGAAATGATATCTTCTAAAACTGCCAAATTATATTATCTATAGTTTCCTTCTAAGTTCTCTTGTTCCTTGTGTAATTATATATTTTTATTCCTTCACTGTGACTTTATTGTGTCTTAGGGACAGAAGAGGTGTTTTTGTTTAGGTAAATAGTAAGCACCTACTTTTAACTGGAGATATATTACTTTTATAATAGAAAAATCTGAAATAATGACAGGAAATGCCAACACTTCTCACCATGAAAAACTGAAATCTATGTAAGTACAACAAGAAGATGGCCAATGCACAGGATTTATTTGATCTTCTACCCACTCTCATCCCTCCAACATCTGCAAAGATTTTAGAGTATATAAGTGCTTATGCAATTCTTGGAGTATTAAGATCTAGTAATTCAATTTCACACATATTTATTGATGAAAAATCACATTAAAATGTTCTTCCAGAAGAGTTTTCTGGAAACTGGCACAAATGGCGCGAGCAGAAATTAATATTTGGCTCTTTATTGCTTTGTTCTTTGCTTATTTCTCCAAGCAAAACAGTAAACATGAAAAATTGACTTTTTGGAGAAAGGAATGGATATAAAAGTTATCTTTTGGATTGACTGTATTGTAACCTATAACCTGAGATGTATTCCATAAATCTTACTCATGTTTCTCTTGTACGTTTTATTGGTTCTTTTAAATTCCTTGTTTCATAAGATTAGTTTTTCCTTCTCCTATTCAACAATGAGCCATAAGCTGCATATTTCCCTGATTCATCCTTCTTCCCTTCCCCCACCCACAGTATATCCCTATAAAAATATAATGTCTGTCCTTATCATTATACTTCTTGAGACTCCATCTCAGAAAAAATTCAAAATTTAAAAAAGGCATTAAGATATTAATGACAGTCTTATTTATAATAAGAAAATGAATACAGCCCCTGTCCTAACCCCCCCACCCATGCACACGCATGCACACACACACACACACACACACACACACACACACACCCTTCCCCAGCCAGGTATTCTTCAATACAGAAGGAAGGAACTGGCTGTAGAGAAGAAGAGAGTTCGTCTTTCATAATAGGAAGAAAGCGGCATGTATGGGTGCAGATGGTTGGAGGTGGGTAGATGAGGTAGTGTGAGTTTGTGGAAATGCTCTTCTAATTTGCTCCAATTTTGTCAGAAAAGTAAAAAGCAAGGTCCTCTCCTGAGAGTGAGCATGGGGGCAGAGGTGTTGGACATGTGAGGAGAAAGGAGAAGGTATGAATTGATCCTCTCCTGTAGTGGGAGGGAGGCTGTACTAGGGGAATCTATTGTAGCTGCTGGGCAGCATCAAGGGCCCCTAGGGGCACAGATATAATGTAGATAAGTCAACACCATTGTATGTGTGTTTCTAGACACTTCCAGCTGGACTGAGTTCATAAGCCAGTGTGGCAGTTCAGAATAATCAAATTTGAGTTTAGCCAAGTAAGTACAATGAAAAGGGGGATATGGGAAATGATTTTATATATATATATATATATATTTATATATATATATTTATAAATATATATATATATATTTCATATATATATATGTATATACACACACACACACACACACACACACACGAGAGAGAGAGAGAGAGAGAGAGAGAGAGAGAGAGAGAAGTTACCAAGGATTGACTATGGAATAGAAGCTGGCTGAGGAGGGAAGGTGGTGGGGACATGAAGGAGGTAAGTGCAGTGAGAAGATAGCAGGATTACTGGATTACAGGTCTAGGTGAGGTCAAAGGAGCTTTTGCATCTGGGGTTCTAGAGGGAGATTGCTGAAACCTAGGGGAGGTGGTGTCATGGAGTTTGTATTACGGAATCATTGCAGTGATTTGTTGACAAGCTTATCTGACTGACCTGTATCGTGGGAGTGAGACCTTAAGGAAAGTGGAGGACACGATCATCAGAGTAGAAGTGTTTGGTGAAGTGAGTGGCCAGGATGCTCTGTTTCACTTTCCTGTGTAATTAACCTCAGCAAAAATTAAGACGGAAGTAGTGCTGGAGAGAGTGATAGGGAGCCCAATGTCAGTAAGTTATAGCTACAATGATGGGTAACGGGTGATATAGTCTGATAATGTGTGATTCAAAACTGAGATGTTTTGGGGTGAGAGAGGGAAAATTATCTGAAAGTGGCAATGAAGAGTGAGGAGGACCTCATCCCACATTGAAGCCCAACTTCTGAGGGATATGGAAGAAAACCTAACCCCTACTCTACTTCAGGTATTTAAGTCCTTGGGGGAAGTCAAGTTTTCTTTAGAGAAAGCATGTGGCAGGACTGCTCCAGGAAGACTAGAGACACAGGGGATTTTTGGTAATGGTAGCCTATGAGTTCAAGAGAACACAGTAGATGGTCTGGGAAATTTGGAAGGAGGGGGATATTGGGGGAAAAAACTGGGGTTACACAGAGTCGTATAGTGATGAGAAGTGACCTGGGAGTCTGAGGCTTCTTGTGGTGACTGACACCACTGGGATAGAAGGACTAAGGAGACTGGTTCAGGTAGACCAAAGGCAGATATTTAATTTAACAACTTTATTGAGAGCTTTGACAGATTAACAACTGTATGTTTAAAATGTACATTTCCCCAGCCTTATTGAGATATAATTGACCCTTAACATTATAGGTTTAAGGGTTATGATGTGTTGATTTGATGCATTTATATATTGCAAAATGATTACCACCATCATGTTAGCTAACACCTCCATCACCTCACTTAATTACCATTTATTTTTTTATGGTGAGAACATATAGGATTTACTCTCAACAACTTTCAAGTATGTAATACAGTAGCGTTAACTGCAGTTACCATGCCATACATTAGATCCCAGAACTTATTTGCCTTATTGTACTCTTTGACCAAGGTCTCCTCATTTCCCTCACCCATGATGTTTTGACATGTGTAACATTATGAAAAGATCACCACAATCAAGTAACTTACCCATTACCTCTTGTGGTTACCATTGTGTGTGGAGGCGGGGGTCAAAAGACTTAATCTAAGATCTCTTAGCAAATTTCAAGTATACAATTCAGTTTTGTTAACCTTCCCATACTGGGCAAGAGCTCTCCAGAACTCCTTCATTTTGAATAACTGAAAGTTTGTACCTTTTACTGTCTCCTCATTCTCCTCGACCCCCGCTCTCTAGCAACTAGTATTCTACTCTCTGCTTCTATAATTTTAATTATTTTAGATTCCATATATAAGTGAGATGATGTAGTATCTCTTTCTGTGCTTTGGTTATTTCCTTCAGCATAATGCCTGCAAGTCCTATCTATGTTGTCACCAATGACAGGATTTCCTTTCTTGTGGCTGAATAATACCCCATTGTACATCTATCCTACATCTTTATTCATCTGTTGATAGACATTAAGGTTGTTTCTATATCTAACTATTATTGTGAATAATACTACACTGAACATGGGGGTGAAGATACCTCTTTGAGATCTGGATTTCGATTCCTTTGGATATATACCAAGAAATGGGATTGCTGGATGATATTTCTGTTTTTAATTTTGAGGAACCTCTGTACTGTTTTTCCATAATGGGCATATCAATTTATATTCCCACCAATAATACACAAGATCCCTTTTCCTCACATCCTCACCAACACTTTTATTTTTGATAATAGACCTCCTAGCAGGTAAGGTGATATCTTATTGCGGTTTTGATTTGCATTTCCCTGATAATTAGTGATGCTGAGAACCTTTCATGTACTGATGACCATTGGTTTTTTTTTGAGAAAAGTCTATTCAGATCTTTTGTTCATTTATTTTATTTTTCCTTTGCTCATTTAGAAAAATCAGGTTGTTTGGTTTTCTGCTATGAGTTGTGTGAGTTCCCTATATATTTGGGGTATTAATCCCTCAAGACAGATATGGATGAGAGGTTGTGAATGTCAGTCTGAGTGTTTGTGTGTACAGAGGCATGAGTATCTGGGACTCTATCTTAACCCTTGGCTGTGGCCATTAGCAAGTGGGGGTCGGTCTTATTGCTGGTGCAGAGCTCAATCTTCTCCCCTCTTAGGGAGGGATGATCCTGCTTCCAAAGTACAATGTTCCCTCTCTTACCCGATTAATGGAGTTAGGAATATCTGGGGAAGTTGGAAATTAATTCAAGCATGCAGGACCCCCTTGACATCCCAGGGAGGTATGTTCCATCCCATCTTATATCCCTGATAAATATCCTGGCTTAGAGTAAATACTTTAATAAATGCTTGCTGGACCGAAGAGGCAGGTGGTCAGAAAAAATGGGGGTAGTACTTTAGGAAAGTTATTTCTCAGAGAAATAATTATTTTAAAGTCAGCAGCATTTGGGTGTTTAGAAGGTTTAGTGGTGAATAAGTTTTCGCAGAATGATAATATAGAATATGAATTTTTAAAAGGTACAGTGGAACTCTGGGTAGGAGAGAGGGACACAACCTTTTTTTTTTTTTTTTTTTTAAGGCCATAAAATAAAGACACTAAAAAGAAATGGAGTAGTAGTCTAGCAGCTGGAGGTGGGAGTGGTCCCTGTCTCAAAGAGAAGGGGAAGTGATCTTCGTGGAAAATTTCACTGAGAGGTTGAGTAAAAAGAGGCTGAAACGAGTTCTTTGGATCTGACCATAGTGAAGGTCATTGGTGATCCCAGCAAGGGAACTTTCATGGAGTCATGGAGCAGACCCATGGGAAGGGACTTGGGGACTGATTGGGCATTGAGGAAGTAGGTGTAATTCAGATGATTGTAGCAAGACTTAGAGAAGAAATATAGGACAGTGGGAAATCTTTTTTAGTTTTGGGACTAGAATTTAGTGATTTGTCAGTTGCATATAACACCCAGTTCTCATTACATCAAATGCCCTCCTTAATGCCCACCACATAATTACCCCCATCCCCCAACACACTTCCCCTCCAGTGACCTTCAGTTTGTTTCCTGCAGTTCAGAGTCCCCTTCTGGTGGGCGGGGGGGAGGGGGTGGGAGGAGCACCTGGATAGTTCAGTCAGTTAAACGTCTACCTTTGGCTCAGGTCATAATCCCAAGGTCCTGGGATAGAGCCCCACATCAGGTTCCCTGCTCAGTGGGGAGCCTGCTTCTCCTTCTCCCGTTCCCCCTGCTTGTGCTTATATTCTCTCTGTCAAATTAATAAAATTTTTAAAAAAGAGTCTCTTATGGTTTGCCTCCCTGTCTGTTTTCATCTTATTTTTCCTTCCCCTCCCTTATGTTCATCTGTTTTTGTTTCTTAAATTCCACATATGAGTAAACTCTTTCTTTGACATTTCGCTTAGCATAATACCCTCTAGTTTCATCTACATCATTGCAAATGGCAAGATGTCCTTCTTTTTTATGACTAATATTCCATTGTGTGTATGTGTGTGTGTGTATTTGCGTATGTATGTGTTTATCTATATCTATATATCACATCTTCTTTATCCATTCATCTATAGTTGGACATCTGGGCTCTTTCCATAGTTTGGCTGTTGTGGACATTGCTGCTATAAATATTGGTGTGCAGGTGCCTCTTCAAATCACCCTTTTTGTATTCTTTCCATAAGTACCTAGAAGTTCAATTGCTGAGTCATAGGGTAGCTCTATTTTTAACTTTTTGAAGAACCTCCATATTGTTTCCCAGAGTGGCTATACCAGTTTGCATTCCCACCAACAGTGTAAGAGAGTTCCCCTTTCTCTATATACTCACCAACATTTGTCATTTCCTGAATTGTTAATTTTAGCCATTCTGACAGGTGTGAGGTGGTATTTCATTGTAGTCTTGATTTGTATTTCCCTGATGCCAAGTGACGTTGAACACTTTTCATGTGTCTCTTAGCCATTTGTACGGCTTTTTTTGGAGAAATGCCTGTTCATATCTTCTGCCCATTTTTTGGCTGGATTTTTTATTGGAACACAAGTCTTATAAGAATAAGTTTTAAGCATATTTATTCAATGATACAGAAAGAATAGGAAGATACAAAAATGATTGATGAAACAGACTCAGAGAAGATGAGGAAATAAGATTGAGGGGATAATTAGATAGTGGGAAAATCTAATATTTATTGAGCACCTTCTGTGTACCATGGATCATGGGATTTTTATATGCATCAGGTCAGTTAAAAGGAATAACTTCTCAAGAGTTGTATTTCTGTAAATCCTAAGTTTACAGATCTTGGCTCAGAGAGGTTAAGCAACTTGCTCAAAGTCATACTACTAATGAAGTTAGAGTCAAAATTCAAAACCCAATCTGTCTGAGACCTAAATTTCTCATTTTTCTACCACATTACATGGTCTCTCATCTTTGAAATGAATGAGACTGAGGTTAGATAGGTAGAGCTGCACATATGATTGTAGATTGGAGGTAAACCTGAAGAAATTTATATTTGGAGCCCCTTCCCCTTTTTTTCTTGTTTAATCCTGATATCCATTCACTGGGATCCTCTCCACCCTTCTAAACTGAGATAACATTACCTCAATATCATTACAAACTTTGTGGAGGTCTCAAAGTCTTCCACTGGTTTCTACGGATCACCAGGAACTGGCATTTTCACAGGCTCCTCTGAGTCTCTACACTGGCTTTTGACTAAACTAGTTCAGTTGACAGCTTCTCTTGCATCCTGTGGGAACTCTGATGCCTATGCCTCAAGTTCTGCAAAGCACTTGTGTTTGTGGTAGATATCAGAGAAGCTTTTAAAGGGAAGGAAAGAAAGGTATTTATCCTAACAACACAACTTCCAGGTGAACATAGATCACTCTTGTGCTTAAAAGTCTTTTGGTTTCGCTCACTGGGATTTTTCACTGGCTTCTTCATCCAAGGGTGCCAGCCTACTTTGCCTAACTAATTGTTTCCTCCCTTTTTCCTCCTCACTTATCTTTCCTCTTTATTCACACTCTCCTATGTTACCCTTGGGAATGCTAAAATTTTCTCATTCTGTTCTGCAGAGAACTGCCCAAAGCCTCTACTCCCCTGTGCAGGTCTAAGCCTTCCATTGCAAATCCAAGTTTCTACAATGTATGCACTCTGCTGATTAACATGTGGCATGATCCAGCTGCTGGGTTTTGAGTTGTACACTCTCTTCTGTGCAGATGGAAATAAGGCCAACTGCTGGGAGGGGGAGCTGGGAGAGGGCTTAGGAAGGGAGTGGTGATATCAGTAGCCTTTGTAGGAAAGGAATGTTAGGGACACCCAAGGACTCAGCTGAAGCAGAGATCGTTGGCTTTTTCCTAGCAATCAACCCTCCAAGCAGAAAAAAGGTGAAAGATGGCTGGAGTTCTATGGGGTAGGAAGCTTGCTGAGCAATCACAGGATAAAGCCAAAGACCTAAAGTTGTGTGAGGTGCTAACAGACTGTCCCTGATGAGATGGACTGGGAGTCTGGGGCAGAGGGGCAGTGAGGAAGTAAGATCAAGAGGGGAAGGTGACAGAAGAAGGGGAAATAACAGGGCTCAACAAGATAGAAAAACAGGATTTGTGAGTAAAAGAACAGGACTGGGAGAAGGTAGTGGTCAGAAAGGGGGTTTTGGAATTATGACTTAGCAGCTGATTGGCCTTCCTGGCACTCTAGGACCTAGGACCTAAATGCCCAGTGTGCTGGTACTGCCTCTGAGCAGTAGTTCTCCCATTCTCTCCCCATGACATACAACAGCCCACCCCACCAGCCTCACAAATGGAGGAGAAAGCCTCAGTAGGCAATCAAATCTCCCGTTAGGTTTCGTAGGTCTCCCTGCAGTATATGACTTCAGGTGGTTGTCTCGTCTTGAATGGAAAAGCTATACAATGGCTCAGTCACAGCTATTTCTTTCTCTCTCTCCTTCTCTCTCTAACCTCCCACTCTTTGCAGAGAACAATGTTCTCTTGCCTGCTGCTATACATATGGGGGCGAAGGGGGGTGGGCATTTTGATTCCCTGCTTGCCTTGAAACCGAACACATCGATACTTCTGAGAGTCTCTCCAACTTACATTGGCTCCGTTTTATCTGGGCCCATTGCTCACCTTCCTCCCCTCCCTACAGTATCCCCATATCTTTGTGTCCTTGTTTGAGTTTCCATTTACTGCTCTTCCAACCAAATGTCATCCGTGTTAACATCGTATTGGAAGAAGAGCAGAGAAGACCTGTCTTTGTGCTCATTAAAGGTGAGCTGTTGTTTAAGAAATGTTCCGTATGCCACAGGTAAGCCATCTGTCATCTATGTATCCTGAAACAGCATCTTTTCTGCCAGCTTTTTTTTCTTCCCTTCTAGCTTCTGCCCTAAGTTATATCCCTAATAGCTTGATTTCAAGCACTATTGTGCCTATGGCACAGTTAGGGGCCACTTTAAAGTTATAATAAATGTCCTTAGTCACGGGGCCATATGGAGACTAGGTGGGTGGTACCATTAGCTGTAAAGCTTGAGGCAGATTTGAAGTTGTCTTGCCCAGAAGAGAATCACAAATCAGAAAAAAAAATGTTTTGATAAAATATACTAGAACAGATTTTAAGCTGTTCTACCATCAAACAAGAGTCTGCCTGTTCTCAATTCAATTTTATTTCTCCCAGATGATTTCAAACAAAAGTTCCTGACAATACCAGCATGGATCCTGACAACACTTGATCATGGTTCTCCCCAGAACCAGGAGGGTACTCTGTCAGCCCAGTGTTTATAGGATTAGTTGGGAAAACAGTGGTAGTTTTCCATTAGTATTTGCCTGTGAGTCTACAGATTTCTGAACTCACAAGTTAGAGTTTCCCTAAGTCCTTTGTTGTTTATCAGGCAACAAACTATAAGAAATCCTTGACTCGGGGGAGGGGTCATCTTGCTTTCCTTCTAAAGTAATGTCATCAGCTAATTAGGCAACCTGCTTTCCATCACAGGGATTAAAGTAGACCATGACTCTAAGCAGATTGTAGACAGGGCCCACATCTCTTATTGTACCTAGCATACGTTTGGCAAGAAGTAGGCCTTCATGGTAGAAATCAGCTGTTTCTGGAGCTGAAAGGAGCCTATAAGGTCCTCCACAGTGTCCTGTAGTTCAGGATTTCCCAAAATGGTTTCCTTAGGGCTCAGTGAGGTACAGGTTAAAAGGTTGAGGGAGGGGGAGAAGGAACATGAGAAGAAAGGGGGTACTAGGGCTGTTTCAGGGTCAAACTGTTTGGAAAATAATGTGATCAACAAAGTTGTTCTTTTATTACAGGATATGCTAAGTCTTTAAAGTGCTTCTAAACCTTGTAAATGGCAAAAAGAAGGAACACAAGGGTGGTACATTTCCACTAGGGTGTGGGGTATCCGTTTGGGAAAGACTGGTCCAGCCCCTTTCTCTCAACTTATAGGTGAGAAAAATGAGGCTTAATGAGGGATGACATACTCAGAAAATTTGATTTATTAGTTGTCACCTGATATTAGGATCTAGACCTGTTTTTATTTGGGTTTCTCATGGGGGGTCACCACCAATCCCCATCCCCCCATATCCAGATAGTAGAGGAAAAAAAACCCAATAAATGAAACCCTAGCATGAATCTGCTGACAAGGGCTTGTTTTCAGCTTGACATTTCAAAGATTGATTCGTGTGACTCTTAAGAATTACCCCAAACCTTCCCAGGTGCTTAGAGGAGGAACACATTTTCCTTCATGAACCATGCAGTTCCCTAATTTCTGATCTGTGTGAAGAGATGGCATGCCCGGGTTTATATTTTATTCATCTTAGTCCTAGTCATTACTTCACCAAAAGAAAAAAAAAAAAGGCAAACTATCCTTATAGAAAGAACCTTTATGGACAAATGCAAGGCCCTTTGCTGAAACTAGAGAAAAAATAAAATGCCAAGAAGAACAGCTAAACGTGCATGGAACACTAGACAGAGAGGTGTACATGTGATGGAGTGGGGGTGTCTTCTGAATCACTTCCCTAAATTTAGCTATGCAGTTTAAAAAAATAAGCCTTTAAGATCTGCTTCCCAGAAATCTTGTTATTTCTTTGCATATGTCTTACGTAAGTCTGTGCCACAGGCCTGCAGAATAATTAGATGGGAAGGGCACAGCCCTATTTCGAAAGAACCACCAAGAGAAATCCATCAGAATTTGTGAGGCTTAGAAACTCAGGAAAATCCAACCTTTGCCTTTTCTATGCATGCAGCTGTGAGTGGTGCCATCTATTGGGAGTGTTGTCTGTTAAGTGCTTCCCACCTAGATGTTGTGCGGGTGATTATAAGATTTGTTAGTTTCTCCCTCCTGAATAGAGCTGTCGCTGTTGTCATTGCTTCCCAAAGCCTTTATCATTGTTCTTTAATTCCTGAGGGAGCATCTCTGTCACTCTCCCTTCCCATTTTTTCTTTCTCTAGCTTAACCCCATGACTGGCTCCAGAAAGTCAGGCTTCCAAAGATTTAGGAATCTATTCTAGATTCTTCCAGTTTACATCTAGTAATTGCTTGTATGGTTTCTCTGAATTTCCTCTTAGCAGGTGGTACAGAGAGCATCTTCATGGTTGAGGCAGGGTTGTGTTGTATGCTACAGAGGTAATGTCATTGAAAGAAGGTCAGTGAAAGTTGGAACAAATGCCCCCAATGTATTCCAGCTCCCCACTGGCTGCCTCTGTGAGTGCCATGTTGGAGTCAGTTTTGAGCACACCAATAAGGAGAGAAAAAGTGGTCATGATGGTAAACACTCGAGAATTCTCTCAGGTGTCCTCTACTTGCCTGCACCCTCTCGCAGACCATGCCTCCTACATGAGCCTCTTTTCCTTACCTCCCCTTAACAAAACCTCTTCACAAATATGCAATCCTGACTTCATGTATTTCACATCTTCATAGGAGAGAACTCACTAATTCATAAAGTTACTGAAATTCCTACCATGTGTCAATCCTTGTTCTAGGGATCAATTCAGTCAAGTTTCCTGCTTACACACTAGTAAGAGACCAATAAGAGACCTAGAAGTAAACCAATAAGACCATTTGTGATAGTGGTAAGTTCTGTGAAGAAAATAAAGCAAGGTAACATGAAAGTTATTTGGTGAGCTGCAGTGAGCATGGAAGTCTTCAGTGAGGAGATGACATTTGAGTCTTCACTTGAAGAGAAGGAGTGAAGCCTGGAGAAGGGTGTTCCAGCCAGTGTAGCTGTGGTGTGGTGAAAAAGGAGGAGATAAATGGGATACTTCTGGAAGTTTTTAAGAAGGAAATTGACATCTAATAAAAGACCACGCCCTACCTTAAGAGAATGACTGTGTATGTGGAAGAACTTTCAAGACTGTGAAGTAAGAACAAAGACATGGTGAGTTGAGAAATGGATTCGAGAAATCGGGACTGTGGTTCTGACTCTGCCCAAAACAGCTGACCAACTGACTTTGCTTCATTACCTTCAGCTTTTTCACATAGAAAAATGATGAGGTCAGACCAATGAGTGCACCCAAGTCTTTTCATATCCTAACACACATAGAAAAGTATAGCTCTGCAGCATGCCCAGAAATAAATGAGGGTCTGCAAGGCTGCCCCAGAAGCTGAGGCACACTCTGAACACAAGGGAGGGAATTTCTAAACCAGATGATCTAGAAGGTCCCTCTCAGTTATATTATCTTTAGATTTCCTCATTATGGCCCTCAATCCATACCACACAGGCAACGGTCTATTCTAACTAGATGCAAGGGCAGTACCAATGTAGGATGTAATGATTACTGTGGCCTCTTACTTTGCATTTACCAAGCATCAAACCTCATCCTAAATAATCAAGCATTGTCATCCTGTGCATTCTGCTACCAACCATACAAATTTGCCAGATGCACTGGGTCTCCTTCTCTGCCACTTGGGTGGTAAATTCCATCCTGAAGTGGTCTGCCCAGCTTAGAACTGGTGGTGTTTCAGAGTGTTTGGGCTTTCTACTTAACAAATCTAGATTTTTAAAAAAATTTTTTTATTTCTTTTCAGCATAACAGTATTCATTGTTTTTTGCACCACACCCAGTGCTCCATGCAATCCGTGCCCTCTCTAATACCCACCACCTGGTTCCCCCAACCTCCCACCCCCCGCCCCTTCAAAACCCTCAGATTGTTTTTCAGAGTCCATAGTCTCTCATGGTTCACCTCCCCTTCCAATTTCCCTCAAATCCCTTCTCTTCTCCGTCTCCCCTTGTCCTCTATGCTATTTGTTATGTTCCACAAATAAGTGAAACCATATGATAATTGACTCTGTCTGCTTGACTTACTTCACTCAGCATAATCTCTTCCAGTCCCGTCCATGTTGCTACAAAAGTTGGGTATTCATCCTTTCTGATGGAGGCATAATACTCCATAGTGTATATGGACCACATCTTCCTTATCCATTCGTCCGTTGAAGGGCATCTTGGTTCTTTCCACAGTTTGGCGACCATGGCCATTGCTGCTATAAACATTGGGGTACAGATGGCCCTTCTTTTCGCTACATCTGTATCTTTGGGGTAAATACCCAGTAGTGGAATTGCAGGGTCATAGGGAAGCCCTATTTTTAATTTCTTGAGGAATCTCCACACTGTTTTCCAAAGTGGCTGCACCAACTTGCATTCCCACCAACAGTTTAAGAGGGTTCCCCTTTCTCCACATCCTCTCCAACGCATGTTGTTTCCTGTCTTGCTAATTTTGGCCATTCTAACTGGTGTAAGGTGGTATCTCAATGTGGTTTTAATTTTAATCTCCCTGATGGCTAGTGATGATGAACATTTTTTCATGTTTCTGATAGCCATTTGTATGTCTGCATTGGAGACACTTCTCCAATGAAGACAAATCTAGATTTTTAAGTGATGAGACAATCTACCACAATGATTTATTGAGGTAGACATCTTTATCATTTCCTTTCCTTTCTTCCATAGTACAAAAGAAATTTCTTCTAGAATAAAAAAGTAGTAGCCATAGTCTGACGTAATAAAACATGGAAACTGGAAGTATTAGTGTCAGAGGATCAAAAATTATTCTACTGTGGGAACCTGGGTGGTTCAGTTGTTTAAGCATCTGCCTTCAGCTTAGGTCATGATCCCAGGGTCCTGGGATCAAGCCCTGCATTGGGATCCCTGCTCAGCAGGGTGTCTGCTGCTCCCTCTGCTCCTCCTCCCCACACCCTGCCCCCTGCTTCTGCTCTCACTTGTGCTTTCTCTCTCAAATATTTTTAAAAATTACTACAATGAAAGGCAAATGTATGATGATAGCAAGACCTGCCCTCTACTCGCCCAAGATCTGTTGTTTGACTCATACATTCAATAGTGCACATGTATTTGAACATACCCATCCTTAGTGTCCTATGTCCTTTGAGACCTGGCCTAGTATGTACAAGCCAATTAAAGTCTACATTACATTTATTTCATTTTTGGTCTTAAAATCCCTTCTCCCCTCTTCATCTTTTAGCCTCTCATAATCACTTTTGTTCTGTGCCCCATCATTACATCAGTCCTCTGACTTCCTTAATTCCATCAGCCCATTGACCCCACTCCAACCTCATTTATCTTCTCACTGTATATACCATGTGTTCACCAGGATCCCTTGGAGCCTTGGCCATCTACTTCATCAGTTCTCAAACATTGTAACTCCTTGAACTTTCCAGCACTACTAGCATTATAAAATGCAGACAACTGGCAATTGACTATGAAAGGGTGAACCCTGTGGTCTTTGTCTGGTTAACATGGGATCCCACTTAGTTGGTCACAGGCTCCTACATAAGTTATCTACATCTTCTCAGAAGGCTTGTTCCTGTGTTGTTTCATGGAAGTTGTCCTCATAGGGCAAAAGGTATGAAGAATTAAGGAACTAAAAAATGAGAACATCAAACTCTTATATGCCTTTTGTTCATTTAACAAGCTTATGTTTTTGCCTATATTTCCTTTCTTCTCCCATAACATGATTACAGTCATCCTCTCACGTGACTGACTTCAAATAACAGTTAAACATTTCTTCTTTGTCCTGTCATTGAACACACACTGCAATCCTTTGTTTACATGTCTTCTCCCTTTCTAGATTATAGGCTTCTTTCAACACTAAAAATACTTCATTCTTTTTTCACCTGCACAGCTTCTGAAGAGAAGCACAATATAATTCTTAGCTTTTTTGCTCTGTTGGTAAGATGTATTTCCCTCCTCTGGTTTCTGGTTCTGGCCTCTGGCTTACTCTTTGTCTTTTTTTTTTTTTTTTTTTTTTTTTTTTTTTTTTTTTTTTTTTTTTTTAAGTGCAGTTTGAACATAATATAACTAGGTGCAGATTTTTGGTATTTATCCTGCTTGGTGTTCTCTGAGCTAATTGGAACTGTGCTTTAATATCTGTCATTAATGTGGAAAAATTATCTGCCTTGATTATTTCAACTGCTTCTTCTGTTCTCTTGTCTCCTTCTGGTTTATTACTATTTTGTATGTGCTAGTGCCTTTAATTGTCCCAAGGTTCTTAGAAATCCTGTTCCTTTTTGTTATTCTTCTGTATTTCAGTTTGGGAAGTTTCTTCAGAATCATTTGTTATTCCCTTAGCCATGTCCAGTCTCCTAAGAGAATTCCAGAGGCATTATTTATTTTACAATGCTATTTATTTCTAGTATTTCCTTTTGATTATTTTTTAGAGTTTCAATCTCTCTGCTTACATTACCCATCTTGCATGTTGACTACTTTTTCCATTAGAGTCCTTAACGTATCATAGTTATTTTAAATTCCTAGTCTGATAATTTCAAAGTCTTTGTAATAACAGAGTCTGATTTTGATGTCTGCTTTATGTCTTCATGCCAGAAACATGGGGAACTTTTTCTTCAGTCTTCACTTCAAAAAATCTGGTGGGGCTCCTGGCTATAAAACTCATGAAAGTATAAGGATCCCTCCTCAAGGCTGGACCCCCAGAAGTTTAAGCTTTCAAGATAGAATATGGACTATCTCCAGCAATTAGTCAATTACTCTTGAATATTCTTAGCTAGTTCTTGCAGCAGGTTCTGTTCCAGGCACATTGTGGTTCTCTGTATTTACCCATCTCTCTTGTCTTGGGGGTGGCCATTTGGCTTTTGATCTCTATTCTGTCTTCAATCTAAGAAGAGCAATTGATTTTTCAGTGCAGTATCTTACTTCTTGTGAGACTGGCAACTGTGGGTGGGCTTTTTATTTATCTTTGAAGCCATTTTAATGACATAGTCACTCAACAAATATTTGCTGGATTAAAGCCTAAAAGGACAAAGGAAGGAAGCACTAAATTAGGGGACTATTCCTTTAAAAATATAAGGCTTGTTTCTAACTGTATTATAAGAAAAGGAGCTTTACTCTTTGTTCCTGATTATGTTTTCTTCTTGCTTTGTTTTTTGCAAGAATTAAATACTTGTCCAAACTTTCTCACCCATGATCAGATTCCCCCTTCTCAACTTACTCCTTACTTGCCCTGTCTTCACATGACACCCGTTTTGGGGTTCTTATTGACACAACCCTATAGATTTCAGAGTTTTTATGCCCCAGTTTGAATGAAAAACCTTGTATCCTACCATTATCCACCATGACTTCCCTGAGTTTCCTTCCTCTCAATCTTAACATTTACTCCTATCTTCCTTTAACTAGGTAAAGTTACTGAGCAGGTTATTAATCAACACTAAGAACTCAGCAAAGTGTTTTTTAAGGATTATTTCCTTGGTTCCCCATAACAAACCATGAGGTAAATGTAATTTCTACTTTTAGAAAATACAGAATTCTGGCTTAAAGATGACAAATATCCTAATTCACATAGATAATAAGTAGCAGAGTTAGATTTTCAATCTCCCCTCTTCTTTGTCCAATCTCAGGGCATCCATCTGTCCATCCTACAAGCAAATACTGAGCACCTATATGTTACAAACACAGAACTAGGTGCCCTTCTGGTTACAAAGATAAATCACATGTTTTTGTCAACAGAATAACCATCTTCTTCTTGGAGGAGTAGGTATGAGAAGATAAAAAAATGGCAGAAAGAGGAATAGAAAGGATAGAAAGAGAGAAAGCCATTAATCCACACACATCTATACAGTGCTTCCAAAGCAAATAACTTCTATTTCTCCCTTTGAGTATTAAACAAATCTAAGACTTAGCCCTTTGGTTCTTGAGAATTTAAACCCAAGTCAGAATACCCAGAAGGTCTTCAAAAGATGTTAATAAAAATATGCTCCCTCTTGGGGTGGCTGGGTGACTCGGCTGGTTAAACATCCAACTCTTGATTTTTGGCTCAGGTCATGATCTCAGAGTTGTGGAATCGAGTCCTGCATTTGGTTCTGTGCTAAGCAAGGAGTCTTCTTGGGATTGTCTCTCTCCCTCTCTCCTCCCTCACCTTTAAAATAAATAAATAAATAAATCTTTTGGGGGAAAAAAATGCTCCCTCCCAATATGTTCTCTAACCTATTCAAAGATAGAATGCTGAGAGAGGATATCTTAGAGCTATAACACCAGTGCTGCCACCTCCTACCCAGTGTAGGGTATCACCAGGAGGATTCACTAGCCTATGACCTACCCAGTGTAGGGTATCACCAGGAGGATTCACTAGCCTATGACCAACTCTGGAAAAAAAAAAATCGCCCCTAAAGTACCACCTTTGCATCCTGCCTGGACATATAGCAAACTGGAGATGGGGAAGAGCAAATAAGAGAATTAAAGACCTGATTGTTCGTGTACCCAATCTAGGGATTAGTATTAAATATTCTATCAGTATCCGTATAATACACATTAGTATCTTATACTCTAGTGTTCTACTGGACCACAGCTTTTTAAAGATTCATGAATGTCCAATTCTGAATTGCAATGATATAAGTTTGGGTACCATCTACAGAGCGGAGGATCTGTGATAGAGTAGGTGGATGGAAGGGAGAGAGTAAATGAAGCATGAGAAGACAGGATATCATGACACCTTAGGATAGGAAGAAACCTTTGAAGTTAGAGTTCTACTGCTCCAGTGCTGAAGAGTTGAGTGGGCCTAACCTCTCATGAACTGTCAGGGCACTGCAACCTACTTCTCCTCTGACAGTGTGTTAGTGAGCAGTGTACTCATTAGACCACTCCAAAAGTGGATAATAAGTGTGATAATAAGTAGTAGTAGCTGACTTTGTGAGCAACTAACCCCTTCTACCAGATGAGTGACACCCCAGGAGCAGTTTTTATTTTTCATTTTCTCTTAATACATTTTGCTAGTGCTTAAAAAGCAAGACAAATATCCCTGCCAACTAGTTAAAAAAAAAAAAGGAACATTCTTGTATGGAAACACACCTCATGGAGGTTACCAATATGACATTCATTTTATAAGCCCAAATATTTTTTTCCTTCTATCATCCATGCAGAACTTGCTTCCTATATTCCTACCTGCAAAGTTCCTTCTGCTTCTCCTAATGTATCCCCCATTTCCACAGCTTCTGGTTTCCTCTTCTCCAAAGACTTGGGGCAGCCAGACCTCTGATGCGCCGGAGGAATTTGGAATTGGACTTGTTATTTAACCTCTCTAAAATTCTGTTTTCTCTTTTGAAAAATGGGGATGATGAGGAGTTGCTTCATAGTTATTTCAAGGTTAAATGAGATCATATAGGTAAGGACTATAGCTCAGAGCATAATGAGAGCATAATGATTGGTAGCTCTTATTTTAGTCACTGATTTTTGTTTTCATTTTTTATTCATTTTTCCTATTCTCCCTGTTTTTTTTTTTTTTTTCTGTAAATCGAAAGCCATTTTTGAGTTTTCTGAGATGTTCTATTTAAGGCAACCCCCTTTATAAAGTCCAGAGGTTTGCTCATACATCAGAATGCTTTCAACCCATAATTGGAAAGATCTATGATGAAGATAGAGATGTCATAATGTTTATTCTGCCTGGGAGGACCTGAAACTTCCTTTTCAACTTATTCTAGTACAAGATCTATACATAGCAGCTTCAAGTAAGAATTGTTGCCTGAGGGCTGAGAGGTAAATTGTTGCCCTCTTCTACCCCAGCTCCCATGGATATTTGACTCCAGCTATCACAAGATTATTAGTTAACAAAGGCAATCAAAAGGGGACTGGGAGGACAGAGTCCATCTTCCCCACTTAAATATGCATGTCCCCTCTTCATACTCAAAGTTACCACCTGGCTTCTGGGGCCACACCCAGAAAGAACAAGAGCAAGAAAGACTTGGAAACATTCCTGCCAAACTATGTTCTCAGATGGCCCCAAGGGTACCTACTGAAATATGTATAACACTAGTCACTTAGAAATATATCTCATTAAATGAGTTTTTTTTTTTAGTGGAAAATAATTTATAAAGATAAAAATAACTCAGCCTTGCCACAAAAGTACAAAAATAAATTCTGTACCTTCTCTGCTTGATTCAGGGAGGGAGAAGGAGAATATGAAAGAGAGCAATGGGTGGGGGCATGGGGACAGGATGGGGGGTGTATATGGGGACAGGATAGAAGAGGGAGGGGGCGTGGGGATAGGATAGGAGAGGGAGGCAGGGTATGAGGATTCAAGAGTGAAAGAATACATTATGACTAAAATAAAAACAAGATACTTAACCAACCAGCAATGCTGCTCTGAGGCCCAGGGATCTCGGGCAGGATAATGGAGGGGAATAGAATTCCTAAAAAAAAAATAATAATAATAATAATAACAATAATCTATTGCCTAGTTCAGAGTTCATCAAGTCCTTCCCAACACAGTACTCTGTTTTTAGACAATGTTACACCCCAGGGGAAGGAATTCATCCAGCCCTGGTTCCTCTTCCTCCCCACACCTTTTAATTACAGAGCTCTGTAAGCAAAAAATAATAAAGAGTTCTCAGAAAGTCCTTTCTTTCATGCTTTAAAAACACATGGTGCATGTTCTGGCTCTGACATAACCATGGCTCCTACCAGGCTCCTCCCCCTCATCACTTGCTCTTGTGTCGCTGTACCCTGGTGTTCAAAAACTTCAGCCGTGGTCCTGCTTCAGGGCCTTTGCACTGCCTGTTCCTTCTGCCTGCCCTTAGGCTCTACTCCCTGACCTGGAGCTGCCTAGGGAAGCATCTGTGACTACCCGTAAGGTTTGTTTAGCTCCAATTACACTGAAGAGTAGTAGCCGTACTTGTACTTTTAAAAATGGAACATGTAATCACAGATGAGGATTAAGCACTCTTAGAGTGGAATGACTTTTCCTCTCTGTTTCTATCCTCTGCCTGGAGCATAGCCATCTGCAGAGCTGGGAATATAGGAAGTAGGGGCATCTCTTGCACGCACTGTATAAAAACCAAATTATTTCACAATCCTTGTGTTCTAGGCTCATAATACATCAAGTCAGTAATTGTGAGCAGTTATAGTAATGCACAGTTCTAAGCAGTTTTTACATAGTTGTGAATTCTGCTTTAAGCTGTCACCAATTACTGTGAGGCATTCTGTCCAAAGCTTACATGTGCTTGCTCTGATTGCCGGCCTGTTACGCTTAACCAGCTGAACTGAACTAGAGAAGTCTTCCAGTGCTATTCAGAGAAAGAAGAAAGCATGTCCTGAAAGCTAGGAAGCCCAGAAAGGGAGCTCCAGTTCCCACCGTAAGAGTACCAGTGAGAAAAGGGAGGTGGCATTCATGTCTTAGATCCAGTGTCAGAAGACAGGGCTCCAACCCCAGCTCCTCCCCCTTGTCCATTCTGTAAGCTTAGGAGAGAGCTTAAATATATATGGTCAAGTTTTACCTCTTTTATCTCTTTAATAATCCACTGTTACTTTTTACTCATAATAACAAAACAGCTAACATTTATTGAGTACTTACTATATTCCAGGCACTGCTGAAAGGGAGTATATATACTTATGTTCACATACAAATATATATATGTAAATGTGCATATTTATTTATACATCTAGTAAAGTGCACAGATTTTAAGTGCAAAGTTACATATTTTACATATCTATTTTTACATATCTTACATTTTTAATGTATTTATATATTTGTAAAACCATTACTCAGATCAAAACATAGAACAATATCAGCCCTCTTCCTCCCAATTAATAACCTCCAAAAGTAACTACTTATTTGACCTCCACTGCAATAGATTAATTTTACATATTCTTGGTTTATATAAGTGGAATGATACAAAATGCATTTTTTTCTGGCTCTTTGCATGAAATCTTTTGTCCAAGAGTCACCTATGAACCATGTAGCCGTAATTTGTCCCTTATTCTTGCATAGCATTTCATTCTATGAATAAAGTTTATCCATTTTGTTATTGGTGAACATTTGGATTGTCTCCAGATTTTGTTGTTCTAAGACTCTTGTTCAGGTCTTTTGATGGGCATATTTCCATTTTTTGAGGATATACCCAAGATGAAAAGTGATGGACCTTGGATTTATTTTGTTTACCTTTAGTAGAGCCTGCAAGGTGGTTCTCCAACATAATTATACCAGTTGCATTCCCGCCAGCAATATATGAGTGTACCAGTTGCTTTTGTATTCTCACCAACGATTGGCATGTAGTCTTTTTAATTTTATCCATTCTTGTAGGGGTATAATGGTATTTTATTGTAGTTTTAATTTATATTTTCCTGATATATAATACTGAAAAACTCTTCATATGTTTATTGGCTAATTGAATAGTCTTTTTGAAGATCAGATCTTTTGCTTTTTAAATTTTCTTGCCTTTATTGTTTGTTAGTTTATAGGAGTTCTTTATACTAGATCTGGGTCTGTTGTCAGATATATATTTTATAAATATCTCCTCCTTGTGTCTTGACTTTTTATTCTAATAACTCTTCATTTTAAAGAAGTCCAATTAACATACCCTTTCTTTCTTGGCCATTAATTTTTGTGTCCTAAGAGTATACCTTCCTCAAGATTTATGAAGATGACTTCCTATGCTTTCTTCTAGAAATTTTATTGCTTTACCTTTTAGTTTAACCCTAGGATCCATTTTAAATTTTTATCTATGGTTCAAGGTGAGGAGCAAGACCTCTTTTTTTTTTTTTTTTTTTTTTTCATATTAAAATCCAGTTAGTTCCATGACATTGAATACCCAACTTTTGTAGCAACATGGACGGGACTGGAAGAGATTATTCTGAGTGAAATAAGTCAAGCAGAGAGTCAATTATCATATGGTTTCACTTATTTGTGGAGCATAACAAATAGCATGGAGGACATGGGGAGTTAGGAGATGGCAGTTGGGGAAAATTGGAAGGGGAGGTGAACCAAGAGAGACTTTGGACTCTGAAAAACAATCTGAAGGGTTTGAAGAGGTGGGGGGGCTGGGAGGTTGGGGGAACCAGGTGGTGGGTATTAGAGAGGGCACGGATTGCATGGAGCACTGGGTGTGGTACAAAAACAATGAATACTGTTATGCTGAAAATAAATTAAAAAAAATGATTTAAAAAAATAAATAAAAGGATCAACCTTTCCCCGCTAACTTATAATGGCATCTTTGGCATAAATCAAGTGAAGGTACTCGTGTGGGTCTATTCCTGTATTGTATTTCATCATTCTGTTTGTTCTTTCACCAATACCATGTAATGTTTATGTTAATACAGCTTTAAAATAGGTCCTTGGACTTCACTCTTCAGGATTTTCTTTGTTATTCTAGGTCCTTTATATTTCCATACAAATTATAAAATTACCAGTTGTTACCAAAAAAGCCTAACCATTTTTTTAATTGGAATTACTTAATACATAGATCACCTAGAGACAGAATGACATATTAACAACGTTCACTCTTCCAATCCATGGTATATGGATGGTGGCTATATATAGTTATATATGGATATGTTACATAGATATGTGTGTGTATGTATGTAGTATATCTCTCTATTTAGGTATTTAATTTCTATCAACAATGGTCTTGCAGTTTCCAGAATCAATATTTTTTAATATTTTTATTTATTTATTTATTTGACAGACAGAGATCACAAGTAGGCAGAGAAGCAGGCAGAGAGAGAGGAGGAAGCAGGCTCCCTGCTGAGCAGAGAGCCCAATGCGGGGCTCGATCCCAGGACTCTGGGATCATGCATGACCTGAGCTGAAGGCAGAGGCTTTAACCCACTGAGCCACCCAGGTGCCCCAGAATCAATATTTTTAAAAAAGATTTTATCTATTTATTTGTCAAAGAGAGCCGAGCAGGGAGAGCAGCAGAAGGGTAAGGAGAAGCAGGCTTTCTGCTGAGCAAGAAGCCTGACACAGGACTCAATCCCAGGACTCTGGGAGCATGAACTGAGCTGAAGGCAGATGCTTAACTGACTGAGCCATCCGTGTGTCCCTCCAGTGTCAATATTTTAAGTGTTCTAGTAAATCTTCTGAACGATTCTGAGGTAGGCACTTTTATAATCCATAGTGTTACAGACAAAGGAACTAAGGCTCATAGAGATTAAATGGCTTGACAAAGGTCATGTAGTTGGGATGAGGCGGGGGTCACTGTGTGGACAAAATATGATATTGCAAGAACAAGAATTCTATAGGTTTTAGAGGTTACCCAATGTCAGTATAATTATGGCTACATGCTCTTGAGCACATGGGCCCCAGTGCTACCTTGTAAATACTTAGAGCCTTGTTTCTTTGCAAACCCAGAGTCCTTAACATTTTAGCTTTGTTTGTTGTCTTCTAGACTTAACTTTGCATTCCCCCTTCTGAATAAAATTTGGTACCTCGAAGAAAAACTATTGGTGCAAGGACCATGTTTTTCCTCATTCCTTTAGTCCTATACTGTTTGGCATGATAGTTCATTCAGTACTTGGGTTTGTACAGTAGATGCTTGCTGAAGTGACACTGAATTTTGTTAACATTCATCACACTTTCTCAGAATAATTTCTGTTAGCCAAGATTTTCATGGCTCAGCAGGAATTTAGGAACCCGTGGTTTTAAACCTAAAAAATGAAATCGTCTTCTCTCGACTTTAGAGGGGATTAAGAGTAGAGGATGTAGTCAAATGAGTAAGCCTCCTTTTCTGGAAGATTCCTCTACTCTGACGTATTTTTGAGTTACTGTCATATCCTGTTTCTGTTTTAGCAGTCCTGTTTAATCAACGTATGCAATTTAGTGAACTCACGGTCATAGGTCAGGAGGGAAATCGTTTCAGGTCTCTGAACTAAAGACTGTTTTCTATGTTAAAATGTCCAAACACAGGGGCGCCTGGGTGGCTCAGTGGGTTAAGCCTCTGCCTTCGGCTCAGGTCGTGATCTCAGGGTCCTGGGATCGAGCCCCGTATCGGGCTCTCTGCTCAGCAGGGAGCCTGCTTCTCCCTCTCTCTCTCTCTCTGTCTGCCTCTGCCTACCTGTGATCTCTGTCTGTCAAATAAATAAAATCTTTAAAAAAAAAAAATGTCCAAACACACAATTATAGAAAACAATTTGCTTCAGAAAATTGAACCATAAGTATTGGTTTTGGTGGCTCACAGGCTCTTTTTGCTCCTGGCTGGGTGGGGTGTGTCCCTTTACAAGAAGATAAAAGGATCAGGATTTGAAATTTAAAATTTCCATTTAATCTCCATTACTATAAAACTGAGAGTGCAAACTGCAAGATATATAATCCTTACTAGCCTGTCAAACTCATGTCATCTAAACAAGGAAAATACATATAACAGTTGTCACAGTGATTTTCATTGCCATGTACCCATGAGTTGACAATACCGAACCTAATGATGGAAACTTCTAAGATTTTAAGGGAGCACATCATCTCTCTAATGCTGGTATGTGTGTATACATGTGCATGTGTGTTTCTGACCATGCTTAAGACCAGTAAGCACCCCGCGAAACATCTATTTACCTCCTACGTTGTCACGGGCAATCTTAGGCATTAATATTTGCTAAGATGGACGAAATAAGATTTGATGATGGAGAATCAACACAGAAAATAAAACAACTTTGTACAATTAAAAAGACAGCGAGGTAAAAAATGTAAATATAAAGAAATACGTTACAGGGGCACCTATGTGGTGCATTCAGTTGAGCACCCAACTCTTGGTTTGGGTTCAGGGAGTGATCTCAGGGTCATGAGATCGAGCCCAGGGTCTGGTTCCACAATCAGTGCAGTGTCTACTTGAGTTTCTCTCTCGACCTCTCCCTCTGCTCCTCCCCACTGTGCTCTCGCTCTCAAATAAATCGGTCTTTAAAAAAATAATAACCTTTAATTTAGAAATTGTATTCATAAGGAAATGGTTTTAAGTATTAGCTGTCAGCTGGGTTTTTGCTTTTCTTATTTAAGGGCATGCCAAGGAGTATAAGGAAAATATATCTATTTGTGTAGAGGTTATATTCTGAAAATGCATCAATCTTAATAGATTCCTCTCTGAATTTTTCTCACCAGCCCTCTGAAGTTAATAGACTATTGACCTAGAGGAGCATAGAAGAGAATAATAATTATAGTAAAAAATAATAGCATGGGTAATCTGCCTTGAATTTATATATGGACTTTCTCCTATCAAATGCCAGATGTTCCTCATATATCTTCACATTAATATTCACATAAAATCTAGGCAACTTAGAAGCTGAAACAATTAGTGTTTTTACAGATGAGACTGGGTTCAAATAAATCAACTGATTTAACATTCTTATAGTTTCTTTGGATGAAATAGGTCAGATAATTCTCAATTCCCTCTTCAAACCTCTTTCAAATAGGTTGTAACTTTCTCCATGCATACCATTTTCTCCATTAATATTTTTTTCTCCTTTAATATTATGTGATATTAGGATACAGGCCCTTTCATATTGTGTCTCTTTATTATTTCAGGAGATCTGTGAATGTCTGGTGAACAAGTAATAGAAATGAAATTGTACTAATAGCATTTAGTCTTGAGTATTACAAATATTTAAGCAATGTAACCATTCAATTTTATTTTTGTTACATAAGCTCCAAATTTTCTTTTGGTGACCCTAAGAATTATTTTACAATTCCAAGATTCAAAATATTTGTTTCCTATGTATATACACTTAAAATTGTTTCTCGGGTAGAATTTGCAGGTATGTAAATTATGGATCACTATAAAGAAATGATACCTTAGAGCATCTGGGAGACTCAAAGGATGAACATACACTTGAGAATGATGTATTGTAGGAGTTTGATTATTTCAAATGATTCAATGGTCTCAAAGTTGGGCAATGTGAACTATATGAATTAAGAGGGAAAAAAAATTAACAAAGGGAGGGAGACTAAGCTAAGCTAAGAATCCTAAAATGAGATTAAAAATAGGTATAAGCATGTTTGCAAGGAAGTTGCAATGCAGATATTACAAATTAATATTTACCATGACTGACATAAAGAGTGAAGTTGAAATTGTAGAGAATTGAAACAGTCGGGAAAAATTGGGAGGCTCTTCCAAATTCATATTAGAAGGACTAATGAAGGAAAATGCTGACCAAAAAAAAAAATGATGTATATGGATGGTAGAAAATGGAGAGTATATGGATATAATACATATTCTTGAATGAAAAGATCAGAGTAAATAGAACTAATGCAATTGTCCAAGAAATAGGAGAAAGGCATTTCCATTATCTGAAGTGGGGGGAAGACTTGTTTTCATGCAGCTTCTGGGAAAAATTAATCATAACTTTAAGAGAAAACCCATACCTAGTTATAGCCTAATCAAAAAATTATTTTAAGTAGGCTCCATGCCCAGGTTGGAGCCCCATGTCAGGCTTGAACTTATGATCCTGAGATCAGGACCTGAGTGGAGATCAAGAGAAGGATGCTTGACCAAGGCACCTCACCTAGGCACCTAGGCACCTCACCTAATCAAAATTCCTAAAATTAAAATTCTACAGGCATCAGAAAGCAGACTAACAGCATTTAAAAAAAAATCTTTCTGGAGTTACATTTTCAGCCGTGTTAGACAAGGTGGTTTTCTCTTGATTAAAAACAAGTGAATCTAGAAAGTTCATCTCTGTGAAAGCACTGGAGAGCTTCCAAAGCCATAAGAATTTTTGTGGATAAGATCCTAGGAGAAAGAGGAAGAAAAAAATAAATCCCAGGTATCACTCAAAACAGGGAAGTCTAAAAGCAGCTGCCAAGAGGATGGAAAGCTAAGCAGAACTTTGGACCCATGGGGCTAAGGGGACAAACACTGGCATTAGGTGCGCAACCAGGAAGGGTCCAGATTTTCAAGTGAAGCTCTGAAGGGCTGGCTGTACCCTAGGAAGAAGTATGAATTAGGAGTGGATCTTCCACAGAAACAGAAAGCTAGCTTTGAATCATCTACCTATCTGATGGCATTAGGATTGCTAGACCTCCTAACATAGAAGCCCATGAGATGAAAACACGAACTATCTCTGAAGGAAGATAATATCCTCTATGCCTCAACTATGCATTTTTTTTCATTAACAATCTCTAGCAATCAAATATAACCAACTATCTAAAAGCACAAGATTTGACTGAAAATGAGAACAAACAAAAATAGACAACTGAAACCAATCTGTGAGAAATTCAGTTAGGGGTTACAGTGGAAGTTATTATAAGCATTATTTTTTGGAAGTTATTATAAACTTTAAAATAGTTATGATAAAATAGTAGAAGGAATTAAACAAGAGGGAGAATTTTGGCAGGAAACTAGAAACTAGTAAAATCAAATGGAAATTCTAGAAGTTCTAGAATTAATTACAGCAGTAATAAAAATTAGGAGTGAGTTAGATTCAAATGAAATGGAAGATAGATAAAATACGTAAGAAGAAAATAAGGTAAGGCTCAATAAAAGGGAAAGTGATGAAATCTCAGAAAAAAATTAAGAGGCACCTGGGTAATGGTGAAAAGGTCTAACGTATTTGAAATTTTAACCCCAAGGAGAAGACAGGGAGAATGGGGGCAGAAGCAATATTTGCAGATAATGGCTGGTAATTTTCTAAAACTGAAGAAAGATCTTGAGCCACACATTGAAAAGTATTGTGAACTTGAAGCAAGATAAGTAAAAAGAAAATCACACCTGGGTAATTCAAAATAAATTTGCCAAATATTGATTATTAAAGAGAATCTTACAAGGATTGGGGAGGGGGAAAGCAGGCTGGATCATAACAAAGGAAAAGAAAGGGAAGGACTAGTAGGTTTTCATTACATTAAGATGGAAAACTTCAGTGTGATGAGAACATTATGAGTAAATCAGAATGTAAATGGGACATTGAAATATTTTTAAAACATAAATGATGGATAAAGTATTAGTCTTTATTTATGAAATAGTATTTCAAATCAGTAGAAAATAGGGAACTTGTGAAACATGTCCGAACATACTAGGCACCAAAAATGCAAATTAAAACAATAAGATTTCCTTTTCACCCATCACATCTAATAAATATATATAAGATAAAACCAGTTTTGGCAAGGAGAAACAGAAAATATGTACTCTCCTTTCTGGTCAGGACTATAAATTCAGACAGGTTTTCTAGATGGCAGTTTGGCAATGTGTATTGAGACCTTTAAATATTTAACTCTGCTCAACAATAAAAAATTTATTTGAAGGAAATGTTTAGACAAGTGTAAGAAAGTACATACTAGATCCTAATTGAAACGTTAACGGTCTACGGCCATACCACCCTGAACGCGCCCGATCTCGTCTGATCTCAGAAGCTAAGCAGGGTCGGGCCTGGTTAGCACTTGGATGGGAAACATTAACGATAGCCAAAATTGTAAACAATTTCAATATCCAACTGGTCCTTCATAAGGTATCTCCTAAATGTTAAGACATTCTAATTTTTCCAAATTAAATACATGTTACAGTTGAGATTAAAAGACTTCCTACAGCTCCCAGGTAGGATAGTAAGTCATGAGATGGTTGTCCTTGCTTTTGTGTGTGCAAACTGAACTATGGACTCTAACTTCATGTCGAATTGTCATTTTACTTATTTGCATTGGTACAACACTAACCATTGCATTGGTGTAACACTGACAAATCCCTTGTACTTCTAATTCGGGATGCCCTTTATTGGGAGAGAGTTCAGAACATGGTACCCCAAAATTTGTCACATTGAGTATTTCAAACTGAAGAAAGTCAGGCCAGTGCAAAAAGGACTTTCTGACCTTCTGAAACAGGTCACAGGACCCTCATGTGAGAGGTGTCCTCCCTATACCTGGAGGAAAGGAAGACAAAGGAATGCAGAGAAATAAACAGTGAGGTCTTACTGTTTCCCCCAGCATACCATACTTAGTTCATACCCTTTTTTGGTCTAATTATGTTTTTTCCATAATTTTCTAATTTTTTTAAAAAATCTAATTTTGTTTTTTTCAGTGTTCCAAAATTCATTGTTTATGCACTACACCTAGTGCTCCATGCAATACGTGCCCTCCATAATACCCACAACCAGGCTTACCCCATCCCCCCACCCCCCTCCCCTCCCACACCCTCAGTTTGTTTCTGGGAGTCCATAGTCTCTCAGCATTTGTCTCCCCCCTCCAATTTCCCCCAACTCACTTCTTTCCAAACTTAGCATAAAAACACTCAGGTTTAACCACTTCTTTGGATTTTTATTTCCTTATGAAGTCTCCTGTGTCACATAAAACTAATTCTAAATAAATTTGTGTGCTTTTTCTCTTGTTAATCTGACTTTTGTTACAGGGACCCTAGCCAAAAACTTAAAAGGGTAGGGAAAAAATATTTTTCCTCCTCTGTAGTTGCGTAGAATGTCCTAAAAAGATATCTACATAATTACAGCATTGAAATAAAAAGCTGTCTTGTAAATAGAAGATTGTATATCATATGGTTGGCAAGGCAATAAAAATAGGTACCGTCAAATCCCTCGTACTAAATAGAATTCTTAAAACCAGCAGGGTTAAGTATGACCATTTCCCGTGTCTTGGAAGAACTACCACTGATGGTCTGTCAAACAATATAATTTTCAAAATAATAAAAGTTCCCAAGTTGGAAGTGTAGACAGAATTCTGGCATTTCTTATACTTTGAAATTATGTATTAATTTTAATGGTGCTAAAAAGATCCATGTTATGACCCATTGGCTTAAAAAACATAAAATTACTATAATTTTATATATGATCGCTAATGGAGAAAATGTTTAATTTTCAAACTTTACGTGAGGTGGCTTAGATTAAAACCTTGATTTTAATAAAATATAGACAAATATTTTATTGGGTGCTAGTAAAAATGAGCAAATAAAAACAAATAGCTTTTATATCCTTTAAGGTCTTTCCCCCCCAAATCTGTTAATTAATGGTACGTGTCACAATCAATGTTATATTAGAAATGGAAAACCGTATCCTAGGCATAAAATAATATGAAATTATTCATATCAAAACATTAGGTATGTTTATTGCTGGGCAGTATTTGCATTATTTTATGTTGCTTTGCCTAAAAAAACAGATTAGCCATTTTATTTTTCCTTTGTAATAATAAATTCCAGAAACCAGTGGAACACAACTAGAAAACTATGTAATCCAAGAATTCTGTACACAGTTAAGCTTTCCTTCCTTGTATGTTAGCAATACAAAGATATTCTTAGGGATTTAGGGATTTAGAAAAAGTCCAACTCCTGTAGATTTCTTTTAATAGATACTTGAAGATTTGCTCCAGTTGAATGAGGGGACAAAATTAACGTTCAAAATTAAAGATGTCGGGGGACACCTGGGTGGCTCAGTGGGTTAAGCTGTTGCCTTCGGCTCAGGTCATGATCTCAGGGTCCTGAGATCAAGTCCCGCGTCGGGCTTTCTGCTCAGCGGGGAGCCTGCTTCCCTCTCCCCCTTTGCCCACCTCTCTGCCTACTTGTGATCTCTCTCTGTGTCAAATAAATAAATAAAATCTTAAAAAAAGTGAATGTCTTTCAAAAAAAAAAAAAGATTAAAGATGTCAGTACACGAATGGAACAGCAATGACGGTTTAATTCAGTTAAAATGGAGCTGTCTAAATATTTTGATCCAAAAAATTTATGAAAATTAAAAATGATTACAAAAAATATAAATATATAAAATAACATAATAGCTGCACTATAGGTAAGAAACAAAAATGCCCAGATTATTGTAACAAAGATCCAGAAATTAGTGATAATTGAGGGTGAAGTGAGGGGAAAAATGGTGTCACATGAGGGGAGTTTAAAAATATTGTTGAATTCTTTAACTCTAATGAAATATAAGTCAGCAGAATGCTATTGAAAATTTCTTAGGAAACCACCAACATAATTAGGAAGAGCTTGTATTCTAAATTCTAAATCAGGGGCTCCTGTGTGGCTCAGTGGGTTAAGCCTCTGCCTTTGGCTCAGGTCATGATCTCAGGGTCCTGGGATCGAGCCCCTCATCGGGCTCTCTGCTCAGTGGGGAGCCTGCTTCCCCCCTTCCCCTCCCCCCCACTGTCTGCCTGCCTCTCTGCCTACTTGTGATCTCTGTCTGTCAAATAAATAAAATCTTCAAAAATTCTAAATCACAAATGCAGGAAAATAGTATACAAAAGAGCTAAAAACCAAGGAAGAAAAAGAAAACATTTTTGAAAGTACAGAATACCTCAAAATTTCTAAAAATGAGTTTTTTTTTTTTTTAAAGATTTTATTTATTTATCCGACAGACAGAGATCACAAGTAGGCAGAGAGGCAGTCAGAGAGAGAGGAAGGGAAGCAGGCTCCCCGCTGAGCAGAGAGCCCGATGCGGGACTCGATCCCAGGACCCTGAGATCATGACCTGAGCCGAAGGCAGCGGCTTAACCCACTGAGCCACCCAGGCGCCCTAAAAATGAGTTTTTAATTAACCAAATTTAACTAACCATATTTTCAATTTATAGAAATGTAAATTAGATTAATTCCTCTATTAAAAACAGACATTCAGGTTATATTAAAAACCCATATGCTATTTGTCAGACTTATTTAAAGCAAAGTGGCAATAAAATGTGTAAGCACACATAAAAAATGTTTTATGCAAGTATAGAAACAAAATCAATTATGAATATAGGATATTGATGAATAATATCAATATCAGACACACTTTTTTTTTTACAAACCTTTTTACAAAGAGAATCATTACAATGTTCAATAAAGCTGAAACTATCATAAACCTTTAATAAGTAAGACTACCTCAAAGTAATTAAGGGGAAGATGTTAGGAATACAAGAAGAAATAGAAACACAATAGCATTAAAGGATTTTAAAATATTTTGAATTTTTAACAGGCCAAATAAATAATAGAACGGATATAATTAAGTCACGTGCATATAAAAATACATACCTTATGTATCAGTGAGGGGTCTCTAGAGAAAACTAACCATCATGTCTTACAAAAGAACATAGATATTTTTAATTCATAGAATATTTCATTGATCACCTTCTAAAAGCTGCAAAGAAATAATAAATTCTAAAATTTGCCCACTGTTTTGACTAAAATGCAATGGACTAACATTTGGGAAAGCATTTTAATTCCAGGAGAGTCTCCTATGGTTATCCCAGGATGTAGATCACACTTCTTTTTTTTAAAAGACTTTATTTATTCATTTGACAGAGATCACAAGTAGAGAGGCAGGCGGGGGCGGGAAGCAGGCCCTCTGCTGAGCAGAGAGCTCTATGCGGGGCTCGATCCCAGGACCCTGAGACCAATGACCTGAGCCGAAAGCAAAGGCCCAACCCACTGAGCCACCCAGGAGCCCAAGATCACACTTTTTATATTATTCATTGGTTAAGTCTTTTTATAAACAGGGCATGATATAAAAGGTCATGCTTCTTTAACTGTAAAGTAGTAAATGGAGACTTATGTGATTTCTCCATAGTTCCAGAGGTTCTGCATGAAGAGAAATACTGGAAATTTCTTCTTCCTTCTTTCTTCTTCTTCTTCCTCCTTCTTCTTCCTTCTTGTTCTTCGCCGCAGACAGATTAGGCTGAGAGCCCTAAGCCTTCCAGCTCCTAGGCTATGTCCACGTTTAAGTGGTTCCAGCCTCTGTAGGGATGAACAGTGTCACAGACCTCTAAGAACCTAATGAAAGCTAAGTACTTCCTCTCCAGAGGGGAAAAAAAAATACCCACCTCCCTTTGTGTCCTACATCAGTGCAGTCATAGTCTTCCCTGAGTGCCGTTCAGTGCAGAAATGATGACTGTGACAGCTTAACATTGCAACCAAGTTTTAAAGCAGTGATTCACAAACTTCTTCATTTGAGTGCCCCTGTACACTCATAAAATAGAGAAGACTCCAAAGTATTTTTGTTCTGGTAGGTGGGTAATATTCTTTCAATACTTAAAAATATTCTAATTTAAAACAATTAGAAAAAGTATTCATTTAAACTAACAATAACCCCAACACATGTTAACATAAAAAGTTATTTTTCTTAATCTTTCTTTTAGAAAATTCAATGATTTTTGTAACTTTGCAGGTCTGTTTAGTATATGGCTTAATGACTCATTTCTCCTATCTGCCTTTCCTTCAATCTGTTGCTTTGTCATGGGTCGTGTAAATCCTGAAAATGTCTAGTATACACCTGAAAGAATGGAAATGACAGATACTGTCTTAGTATTACAAAAAACTGACCTTGTAGAACCCCTAAAAGTTTCTTGGAAACCCTCATGGGGGTTAGGACCACACTTAGAATACTGCTCAAAGACAGCTGTTTCCAAGAAATTCCATTTCTTGGAACAGTAATTCTTCAAAGGCTTGGCAGATGTTTAACGGCCCCCACTACCCGCCAAAAAAGAAAAAAAGAACATCCACAATGGCTTTGGAAAAAAAATTTCTATACAGCACAGGGCTTCTGAGACGTCACGTTCATCGGATTAGTGGGAAAAAAACGGGCCCAGGAGCATAGAGGCCTGCTGCATTAAATGAGATGGCCACTGGATGGCACTGCTGTACCACTCACAGGTGATCAGAGCAGGAAATGGCCCCTGGCTTGCGGAAACCCAGATTCCCTGGAAAGCTGGAGGATTTACACAGCACATTCTATGTATTTTTTTTTTTTTAATAAAGTAGTGATTAACAGTTGTCACAATATAACTCAGCTCTTCTCAGTCCAAAGGACATTTTTTACTTTACCCCAAGCTGGGGGCTTTCAATTTATCAAAATGAAGGTTGAGGTAGGTGTTGGGCACAGCTCCCAAGTTCATGCGTCTGAGCTGGGAATCTGATGTATTCAGAACATGGAGATGAGAATCCCTGCCCTCAAAGACCTCACTTACTATGTAAGTGGAAGTGACAGAAACCAAAATATTCTCGGCCAAAAATCTCCAGATCTGACTAATGCTGATTCAGTTTTATAATAGTCCAAAGTTAACTGGACTATCTGGGTATTTCTGTATTGAAGAGGGATGGGAATATGTTACAAAAGCTGTTATTCTGAGGCACCAATGGCTCCCTGCAGTGAGGGGTCCCTGTCAGGTTCCATGGGCATTCATTCAAATGAAGTGCCTGGTGGCAGTTTACGGGTGATATGTGTACCCACACGTATCAATGTACTCACACAGAGAGCGAGCCTGACTCTACCCCTCTTGGCTCTGCCACGCTCCTCCAAGCTGCCTTTCTGTGAGTACGGCTGGGGCCATAATATCTATGTTGAGAAGGAACAGAATATCCCAGTGTGAGGGTCTGAAGAAGGTCCACGCTTGAGACATTTTGGCCACCAGAAATTCATTCTGCAAGGTGGGAGTGTAGGATCTGAGGGGTGTTCGGGGGAAAGTGAAGATTGGTGAGGTAGGTAGTGGGAAAGTTGAAGAATTTGGATTTTTTTTTTTTCCCTCAGGGGACAGTGGAGAACCACTGAGGTGTTTTAGTAGGTGTCCTACTACGTGTCAGGTACTGCATTAAGTGTTGCAATACAGAGATGCAAATGACAAGGTGGTTGGTGACTATTTTAGAGATGTATGTATAAAAAGAATATCTAACACTTACTATAGGCTAGTCACTAATATTCACTCAATCCTCTTAACTACCCTAGTTGTACAAACTATAATCACCCTTTCTCTGTAGAGGGGATAAGGAAGGCACATAGAGATTAAGGGATTTACCCAGTTATCACAAAACCACCAAGTGGCAGAGCCAGTATTTGAACCTGGTTAATGTAGTTCCAACTGGTGCTTGCATCATACTTCCTCACTAATAAAAGGGGGGGGGTGCCCTTTAATGCTATAGCTATTCTGATAGACCTCAGTTGGGTCCAGTGGAAGTTCAAAGGAGGGGTGTTATCTTCTGTGATTAGAGTAGAAGGAGAAAGTGTAGTGAAAAATTTATAGAGGACTTAAATTGAATATGACAGTTGAGTTTGTGTTGAATAAGCATATGAAGGGGAGAGGGGAAGGGGAGGACATTTCAAACAGAAGCAGCACGGCTGGATCTGCAAAAATAGGACACCTGTGTCGAGACTACAAGGAGTAGCCTTTGTCCGGAGTCTAAGGAAACTGTGGCCATAAGTAATGCTGGACAGGTAACTGGATAGATAACGATGGGACCGTATACTCTATGTGGAGGACCTAACACTTGTTGTCATTAAGCTTAGGTTAATTCATTATTCAATTCATTACTCTAAGATGCCAAAGTCATTTAGCATCCTTCTCTGCAACCCAGGTTCTGACATGCCAGAACTTAATAAAAATGCCACCATTCAGGGCGCCTGGGTGACTCAGTGGGTTAAGCATCCAACTCTTAATTTTGGCTCCAGTTGTGATCTCCGAGTCCTGGGATGGGGCCCTGTGTTGGGCTTCGTGCTCAGCAGAGTCTGCTTGTCCCTCTCCCTCCGATCTTTCTCCTTCTCACGTGCACTGTGTGCATGCTCTCTCTCTCACACACAAATAAATCCTTTTAAAAAATGTCATCCTTCAATTCATGGTTAAAAGTATTGGAATACAAATCAGTTTGGGCTGAGTCCTTGAGCAAGTAATATACATCACTGCTGTGGTCAGAATAGTTACCCAGTAACCCCACTATACTGTTCCCTAGCCCACATGTCTTCATCTTGTCCACAGGGATAGCACAGAGACAAATATTAATGGGAGAGAACCCTGTGTGCTCAGCTTTTTCTTGGTCTCTCAATCTCCTAACCACGCTGGATAAAATGAGAGATCATTGTGGTCTGACTCCTTCATGAACTCATGTTGATTCTTAATTATAATCTGTTTCTTCTGTTAAACCATCCATTTGAAAGCCCGTTCTGGAATTTAACCTAATCTCTAAGCTATTATTCTGTAGCTCCAAACTCTCTCTTCTTTCTGGTAGCCCAACATTTGTCCATTTGAGGAGCCTTAGCAGCTCTTCTGTTATCCATGGTTCAGCTCTCTGGTCTCAGATTTCTCCCAACACGTGGGGAAGTGATGGGTACAGGCTCAAGGCATACAAGGCCCTTCAAGACTTGTGTTCTGCTTACCTCTCCCCTGCCTTCTATGACACACTTATGCTCCAGGGCAATTCTCAATATATGCCACATTGTATCACTCACCTGTGTGTTTGTACATAATGTTTCCTCTACCTTGGAAACTGTTTCATCCTTCTCTCCAACCCAGGAAATTTTTTTAAAATTTCATTCTAAAAAGTCAAAGTTATAAACCTTATTATGAAAAGACAGTTCCCTGACCTTTCCCTTCTCCTTCCTTTATTTTCAGTTCCTAGTTGCTCTCTGTTTTCAGTTGCTCTTTGGACATTTACTTCTGTATTGCTAAATAACATATTTCTACTACCAACCTCTTGATTTTCAGTTTCTGGAATTACCTATTGAATTCTCACTATGGAAGATGAGGTTTAGCTCTCTTTAGCACCTCCCTCGCCCACCTCCATGATTTCCCTGTCCTCAGTGTCCCAGTAGACTTATATCAGCATTTTTAGTTAGATCAGTGTTCAGTGTTTACATAATTATGACTAAATTCACAGCATGCCTGTGTAGGAAAGCATGATTGCATTTTCTTTCTTGTACAACTTTTAATTTTCCCTGGAGTTAATAATTGTCTTGTTTCTTCATTTGCATAGTTCTCTGTTCACCTAACACTAATTCCTACCTAGACATTGTTCCCTATATATGTTTCTTCTCAATATATTTGCACATATCAGGTGTTCTCTCAAGTTTGTCTTCTTGAATGTTTCCTCCCCCATCTGTGAGCTGTCTTCCTGAAATCTCTTCCTTGTTGTCCTAGAATTCTTTCCGTCCTGTGCTGGATGTCTTCTTTCCTGGATCCCATGTCTTCTTGTCTTTAGTTATGCCTTCTCTTCACCAGACCATATCCTGAAGTAGCTTCCTAAGAAAGTATGTATGAGAAAAAAAGTTTTGGAAAAACATGCATGTACGTTGAATGTGTTTATTCTTAGATTTGATGGATAGTTTGGCCATCTCTAGAATTCTGGGTTAGAAATTATTTTCCTTTAGAATGTGAAGGTATTGCTCCATGTTTTCTAGCTTCTTTGTTGTTGTTAGTGGATTAGTGGTACATTCTGGGAAGAAAGCCAGGCAAGCTTGATGTCATTTTGGTTTTGATCTTTTGTGAACTCCCGAAAGCATTTAGGGTCCTCTGTATCCCTGGGGAATGTGCTTTGGCATGAGTCTGTATGCTTCATTGTACTGGCCACTGGCAGACCCTTATAATCTAGAAGTTAATGTCCTTTAGGTTTGGGTAATTTTCTCAAATTAGTTATTAGTTAACTTCTGTTTTTGCCATTCTCTATTTTTGCAATTCCTTAGTATTTCCAAACTGTTGTTCTAAATTCATTCTTTTTCACTCCTATTTTATATCTCTCTGTATTTTTCCATTCTCCAGCAGATTTTAAAAACTTATCATCCAAATATTTAATTTTCATGTTTATTTCCAAGGAGTCTTTATTTTATTAGTGTTCTGAATGTGCCCCTTCTTGCAAGAGCATCCTGGTTGTTTTCACCAATAAAAAATTTTCTCTTCTAAGGACATTGAAATACGTGTGTATGTGTATGTGTATAAAACATATTTTATATATTTAATTTATATATATATAATTATATATGTAATTTTATAGGTCTCTTTTCCCTGAAATATCTTGGTTTTCTTCTAAATTCCTCTAAATTCTAAATTCTTCTAATTTCTTCTAAATTCTTCTAAATTTTCCTGTTTGTTGTTTGTTTTTGCCTTTGATATGAGAGGCTTTTCTCAAATGTCCAAAAATTTTGGGGTGTGTCTTCTAGTTTGAGTGGTGGCCTGAAAACCCCATGCTTGTGAGTGGGGGTCTGTTGACTAGAAGCAACTTCACTGTTGGGGACCTGGATAAGTTCTCCCACTGTGGAAGGCATTTAAGTCTCATCTCTTGGACCAGTCAATTTTGTCTTGTTTTGTTTTTTCAGAATAAATGCTTCACTCTTTTCCTAGAGGGGGTGAACTACTTGGTGCTGATGTTTCTGTTGTGGACTGTAAATGTCTCTTTCAGTTCTGTGAGTTTTCACTTAATCCCTTGTTTTCTAGATAGCACTTCTGCCCTCTCTGGCACCTGATGTCTATAATCCAGCACACCTCCAGTCCATCCTTTCAGGTCTGCTGCTATGGTGGAGTGGATGAACCACCCGCCTATGGAAGGGAGAGGTGGAGGGGAGTGGAAGGCACCTTGGGCTCTGAACACTTCTTCATAGACTTTCAGAACTTCTTTCTGCCTTTGGCTTCAACTTCACCTTCATTGTGCGTGATATCTGGTACCTTCCTGGGTTTCTGTGGTGCAGCCACTTCCATTGCCAGCTAAGGTTTCAGCCTTCTCAGCCAATCTGTTGAGTCTGTTATCAAATGCCCATCTGCTTGTCCACTTCAGAATAATGTGGTGTTTTTTCCCCTATTCTCTTTGTCCTTAAAGATTTAGTCCTCAAAAAAAAAAAAAAAATCCTTGCCATTTTAGTAGAGTTTCAGGAAATAGTGAAGATAATGTGTGTTCAGTCCATCATTTTTTTAAAAAAGATTTTATTTATTTATTTGCCTGAGAGAGAGAGAGAGAGAGAGAGAGAGAGAGAGAGCACATAGGGAGAACCACAGGCAGAGGGAGAAGCAGCCTCCCTGCTGAGCAGGCAGCCCCATGTGGAGCTCAATCCCAGGACCCTGGGATCATGACCTGAGCTAAAGGCAGATGCTTAACTGCCTGAGCCATCCAGGTGTCCCTTATCCACCAGCTTTGACAGAAACCACAGGAGCATCTGTCAGATCCTTGTGCAGCGTGACCTCCTGTTAGGATCTTCCCTGACTGCCCCTACACCTAGAGAACCAACAGCTTCCTTCATTGGTGCTTTTGTATCTGAAGCTTGTAGGTACTTCCTCTCTTGCATACATAATGTGATATACCAGAAGTTTGGATCTTCTTTACTGGATTAGAAACTGCTTGAGTGAAGGAGTCCTGTTGTCTACTTTTATACCCTCAAGTTCTAGCACAGAACCAGGTATTTAGATGCTTGGTGAATGCATGTTGAATTGAGCAGAAATTAGATGGTGTTTTTTAAGAAGTGAGTGCCACTGCAGAGAGATAAATAGCCCAGTTGTCCCTTCAGCAGAAAGTCCCTAAATGAGAGTATTTTCCTAAATCCTACTTTATTATTGGTGAGCAGTAGAATTGCAGACCTAATCTTGCAATAGATGAATGGTAAGCAGTAGTAGCAATGTAGAGCTAATCTTCCCTAAAGAATTTCCTTCAAATCTGGGACATGCAGTGGGCTTGATCACCTCAAGAATGTGGCAACAACATCTGGAACTAAGGATGGCTTTGGGATGGGATAAATTTGGTTGGTTTTGTTACCAAGTCAGGATAAGCATTGTGTCATGGTTCTTGAAGGATGAATGTTTATGATATTCATTCTCTCTCTCTCTCTCTCTCTCATATATGGGGGACTAGGTATGATCAGAAGTTTAATGTTGCATCTTTTCAAGCCTCCCTGAATGTTCCTTGGCCCTAGAACATACTTATCTAGCCTATTCTAATGAAGGCAATGCCATCCAAAGCTAGGGTGGGTTGAGGAGCGTACAGTGGCTTATAGAGCATTTAGTGACAAACAAAGGTCATGGGTTCAGGTCATTCCTTCCCTGCTGGGAATCTAGCTAATAGTGATAGTGTAGGACACACTTCTTGTACTGAGCTGGTCAATCAGTCTGCCTCCTTCCAACGAGGCAGAAGATCAAGAAGTATGACTCACACTGGCAACTAAGAAGCCACCCAGAAGCTACATTAATAAATTGGAGCTGTGATCTTTGAGTTAGAGAATCTAGATTGTGGAGATCAGCCTGGGATAGAAGTCTGAACAACTGGAAGGTCCACTAAGTTAGGAAGGTCAAGCAAGTGAAGCTCGGAGTGGCATGTCTTTGGGCAATGTGAGCAAAGAGTGCCAGGCTATGCAGCAGAACCAGAGCTAAGAGGTACCACAACCCCTCCTGGGGGGCAACTACATGCATCTAATCTGATAGGTGAGATGAAGATAGAATGAGATGGAGTTTAAAGGAGGTGGTCTGGACCAAATCCCTAAGCTTTGCAGTATTTCTCTCTGCTCAGTTATTCTGGTTTCGGAAGCACTGTTCTGAAGATCTTAGGTTCCTGTTAGCAGCTTATGTCCCCTTATGACACTTCCCTCTGCATGACAGCTCACCACGTACTGTGGTGACAGTGTTTAGGCAGAACCTGTCCAGGGCAGGAGAGAGAATGTACAAGGGAACAAGTGAAGGAAAAGGATACCATTTTCTTCGGAGTGGTTGGCGGATTATATGTCTGTCTGGGGAAAATAAACCTGTCAGGAATCTGTCGGCCTATTTGGGTCATTGACATGATGTGAAGTGCTGACACAGAATCGGGCAGCCTTGGGAGCCTGAATGATTGACCGTTTTGACATCATTAGATACACCCATGCTGGAAGGAACTAGACTCTCACGCCAGAACAGAAACATCGGGAAGAAGAAATTGCAGCTCTGGAACAGACAGGCACAAACCTTTCTCTTCTCTTCCTTTGCTTATTTTTCTTCTTATAATACATTTAAGTAATAAATGAAATTTGGACATGGATCTGAATGTTGCCGAATTGCAAATACAGGAGTTGCCCTTAGAAAACCCAGAGAATCTTAGATAAAAGGTCAAATGAGGCTCTGAATTTTCCAAGTAGCCTAGGAGACAGTCTCAGCTTTTATATTCCTTTTCATGAAGAAGACCCCCAAGGGTCGTGGATAAGAACATGGGTGCAGAAGTCAGGCATATTGGACTCAACCCCAGTTCTGCCTCTTGACTGTGATTTGAGCAGTTAAACTTCTTGAGGCTTTAGTTAACACACTTGGAAAACAGGAATTATTATCTCATAGGCTGGCAATGAATGTTACTCAAGAATATATATGTGAATATCAAGTTTCACCCAGAGCCTGGCATATAGTGCCTATCCCATACTACAAAGAGTGTTGGTTTTATTACCACTCATGCCTAGAGGGCAGCCATGGACTGTCCATGTGGCATCCTACCTTGTGGTCAGCCATCATGGACCATTCTTTGGTTACTCGGAGGAGATTATCTAAATTTGGGTAAAGAAATAGGTTTCCCAAAGACAGCGGGTGTAGGAACTGCCTCATAAAATTGTAAGCATCTTAGGAGGACATAGCTATGAAAGCATTTCACGAATGCTAATATTAGTTATTAGCAATATTTTCTAGGAAGCAGTACAATGGTATACACCAAACATAGACTTAAGACTCAGACAAACATGAGTACTAATGCTGCTTCTGTTTGACTTTGGACAAGTTCTTTAACTCCTCGAGGTCTCCATGTGTTAAAATAGTACCATTAATACTTACCTTGCAGATTGTTGCTTGAATTACAGGAGGCAATGTATATGAAAATATCTTGCCCAATATCCCGTGCATAGAAGGCATTCCTCGATGAATGTCAGCTTCTTTCCTTCCTGTGGTTCCTCTTCTATTGCCTATTCAAGAATCTCTGATGCATAATTCAGAACCCAGATGCCAGGGCAGAAAAAACACTGAGATGACAGAATCAAGATTAAATAAGATTCCAATAGATTGGAACACTGAGGCTGAAACATTAAGCTAAAATTAATAAGGATATCCATGTCAACCAGAATTTCATTTCAATATCCACTCAGTGCAAAAGTTATAATAGAATTCTGTGTCTATGCATGTGTGTACATGCACTTGAGTATGTCTGTGTGTAAGCACAATTCACATCTTGGGCTGTAGTGACAGAAGCACCACATTCCTGAAATTCATTCTTCCAGTGTAGCCAGCTCTAGTTAGACCATCCATCAGGTGTTATGTCACATTTGGGAGCCATTGTTTTTAAGAAGGACCCCCCAATACATGAGAACCTCTCCGGAGACATTGCCAGCATGGTGAATATCCTGGGGGAAAGGCTCAAGGAGTCAGGTCAGAGAACTCTACCAAGAAAAATAGAAGACTAAGGGAAAACATGATAGCTATTTCTTTATCTAGTTTAAAAATTATTTTATGAAAGAGAACATAGATGGGCATGGTGCCATACCAAAAAAACAACATAAAGTTGGAAGTTTTAAGGAGACAATTTTGACTCCTAACACCTTTATTTACTCGTGCATTCACTCATTTCTCCAACAAACATTGAGTGTACATTAATTGAGTATACATTGAATGTTAGACATGTTTCTTGTAGGTAGTAGCATGTCGGCAAATGTTTAACAATTAGCCCTCCAGGAAAAAAACAAATCCTAATTTATATCACTTGCCCATATCTGTGGTATAAATACTTTTAGCGTGGCTGATTGCAAGTCATCAGTATAAATGTGGAATTGGGAAGAGATGTGTCCAGCTGGTCTCTTACACCGGCCTTCAGCTCATGCTTACCGTATGTTCTGAGGCTACAGAGTTCAAAGGCAGTCCTGCATGTAAGAGACCTACAGTTTAGTGGAAGCAACCGCTCCATTCAGCTTTGACCTTGAAGTGCACTTAGCTCTGAGAGAGGTCCCAAACCTGATTTGGAGGATGTGACTAACTGGGTTGGCTGGGGAGAGAAGCAGAGGAAAGTGCATGCTGACCAAAGGAGCAGCAGCTACAAAACATGCAAGCTCTGAGGAGGTTGTGCAAGTTGTCTATTTTTTGCTTCTTTTTGTTTTGTCATTTTTTTTAATAGAAGTATTATTGACCTACAATGTTATACTAGTTTCAGGTGTACAACATAGTGATTGGACAATTCTATTCATTTCTTTATGTGCACCAGGGTAAGTATAGTCACTATCTGTCACTGCACAATGTTATTGACTCTATTTTCTATGCTAACTATACTTTTCATCTCTGTGACTTATTTATTCTTAACTGAAAGTTTATACCTCTTAATCCTCTTCATCTAGTTAGCCCCGCCAACCCTTTCGCCTCTGGCAACCACCAGTTTGTATATCTGTCTTTATGAATCTATTTCTGGGTTTTAAAAAGTTATTTGTTTTTTTAGCTTCCATATGTAAGTGAAATTATGTCATACTTCTCTTTCTCTGTCTGACTTATTTCAGTCAGCATAATACCATCTAGTCACATCCATGTTGTTGCAAATGACAAGACCTTATTCTTTTTTATGGCTGAATAATATTCCGCTGCCCATATGTACTACATCTTCTTATCCATTCATCTATCAATGGATGCTTGGGCTGCTTCCATATCTCTCCTACCATGAATGATGTTGAAATAAACATAGAGGTGTATATATCTTTTCAAATTAGTCTTTTTGCTTTCTTTGTGTCAATAGCCAGTAGTGGAATTACTGGATCATATGGTGTTTCTGTTTTTAATTATTGAGAAACCTCTATACTGATTTCCACAGTGTTTGTACCAATTTACACTCTTACCAATGGTGCATGAGGGTTCCCTCTTTTCTGTATCCTTACCAATATGTATTTCATGTCTTTTTAATACTTGCCATCCTGATTAGTGTGACATGATTTCTCATTGTGGCTTTGATTTGCATTTCTCTGATAATTAGTGATGTTGAGTGCATTGTCATGTGTTTTTTGGCTTTCTGTACGTCTCTAGAAAAATATCTATTCCTATCTTATTGTTTAAATGGATTGTCTTTTGGTGTTGATCTGTATATCTTCATATATATATATAATATATATATATATATAAATTTTAAAATATAAATTTTAATAAAATATAAATTTTAACCTCTTAACAGTTATATCATTTGTAAATGTCTTCTCCCATTCAGTAGGTTGCCTTTTGTTTTGTTGATGGTTTCCTTCACTTTGCAGAAGATTTTATTTTGGTGCAATCCCAATAGTTTATTTTTCTTTTTGTTTCTCTTGTCTGATGATACATATTTAGAAAAAATGTTGCTAAGGCCAATATCTAAGAGATTACTGCCTATGTTTTCTTGCACGAGTTTTATGGTTTCTGGTCTCACGTTTAGGTCTGTAATACATTTTGAGCTAATCTTTGTGTATGGTGTAAGAAAGTGATCGAGTTTTATTCTTTTACACGTAGCTGTCCAGTTTTCCCAACAGCATTTATTGAAAAGACTGTCTTTTCCCCCTTGTATATTCTTACCTCCTTTGTCCTAGATTAACTCACAGTGTAAACAGGGGTTTATTTCTGGCTCTCTATCCTATGCTATTGATCTACGAATCTGTTTTTGTGCCAGTACCATACTTGTTTGATACGTAGTAGTATAACTTGAAATCTGGGACTGTGATCCAGCTTTGTTCTGCTTTCTCAAGATTGCTTGGCTATTTGGGGTCTTTTGCGACTCCGTACAAATTTCAGGATTCTTTGTTCCAGTCCTGTGGAAAATGCTTTGGCATTTTGATAGGGATTGCATTGAATCTGTACATTGCTTTGAGTAGTATGGACATGTTAACAATGTTAATTCTTTCAAACCGTAAGTGTGGTCTATCTTTTCATTTGCTAGTGTAGTGCTGAATTTATTTCATGAATGTTTTATAGTTAGAATGCAGGTCTTTTACCTCCTTGGTTAAATTTATTCCAAGTTATTTTGGAGGATAAGTTTGACTCAGGAAAGCTGACATTGGAGATATGTAGCAGCCAGAACATAATGGATTTGAGCCTAATTTTGAAGGCAATAAGGAATGGATGGAAGGTTTTTAACAGAGGAGTTATGCAGTGATGTTTGCATTTTAGAAAGTTCACTTTGAGGGAAGGATAGGAAAATGGATTGCACTAGGTCAAGACCAGACGTGGAGATAACCATTAGAAACCTCCCTGGGTCACTGACAAAAAATGGAGTGAAGGTAATGACATTGGCAAATAGGAGGGCCACATCTGAGTAATGTCAAAAACATTAGGATAGGTGGGACAAGAATGACAGGGGGAGAGGAAAAATGGGGCATGTTTGTGATGGATCTGTAAAGGGGAAGTGTGAGTTAGATTGTGCAGGATTTTGGGTCAGCGGGAACAACATCCCTCTTGTTAGGAACTATTTCTTACAAGACCTAACTTGGAGAGCTTTTCAAGATGCAAATTTTAATATCCAAGGACTCCATTCTTGGATATTCTGATTTAGTAGGAGGAGCTGGGCCCATACAACTGCATTTTCAAAGCACTCCAGGGGATTCTATTGAACCATACCTGAATTAATTCCCTCAACTGATACTTACTATGCACCAGGCATTGTTCTAGGCACTGAAGAGGCTGAAGTGAATGAGACTATTTTTCTAGAGACTGTAGTAGGAGAGACCAAGAATAAACAAATAACATGTATACAATAAGCAATGTTTAGATAGCTATACAGTCTATGAAGAAACACAGGAAAGAGAGATGACATTTAATGGGAGGTGGGGATAGGATTGCTATTTTAGTTAAGATGGTTGGAGAACCTTCTCTAAAAAGGTAACATTTATGCCAGAACATAAAAATAAGTGAAAAACTCAGAGAAACACTGAATTACAAAATACAGGAAAAGATGTAATATAAAATTGGTAGAGATGGAGTGGTGAGTTCTGTTTTGGACATGAGTTAAAGCTCTGTGTTAGGCTATCCAACGAGCCACCGAATGTATCAGAACTCATGGAGCAGATCTGGGTTCAGGATACAGATCTGGAAGATGTCAGGTTATATGTAGTGGTTGAAGCCATGAGAATATATGGAATGAGAATGGAACCCAGAGAAAGAACCCTCTTTTGAGGCAGGTAAAGAAAAGATTTGGGGAGGGAAAATGAGAGGTAACAGTTAGATGGAGAGTGGAGCCAGGGAAGAAGACCATTTCAAGGAAGGAGAGCCAGAGAGGTTCAGAAGCTGCTATGGGGGAGCTCACTCATGGGACAATGGAGGATCATTTTCTATCTTGATAGCAATTTGAGAGCTGTAGTGGAGGGAGGGGGTTGGAATATACCAAATGGAGGAGGTGAAAAGTTGAGATAGTTGAGGAAAAACCATTCACTCAAAAAGTTGATTAAAAAAAAAAAAAACCCACAAAAATCCTAGAATGATGAATGAGGGCTTAGTGTTGGGGGTGGGTAGGGGAGGATTTTTAAGACTGAGAAGCTCTTTTAAGGAGAAAGAGGGGGAAAAAAAGAGGATGGGGAGGGGAATAATTGAGACACTGGTGAAGAAGAGTGACTGAGCTCTCTAACCCTGAGACTAAAAGAAAGAGAGAATGCTTATGCAGGTAAGATGCTTGATAGGTTTGGGAGACAATGGATTTCCAACTGAATGACTTCTGCTTTGCTGTTAAGTGGAAGTTAAAGCTGTTTGCCAAGAATGGGATGGGCAGGTGGTCTAGACAGAGTTGGGGAAAGTGGCAAAGGGATGTAAAACGTCCTTGGAAATAGGTTAGTTAGGGGACAGGTCTACTTTGTGATGTTTGGGTCACAGCTCAGCTGAGTTAAAGGCCCTGACTTTGAGGACCACTAGCTGGCCCAAGTATGCATGTTTACCCAACAGTACTTAGTGTCCAAGGAGGAGAGAAGTGGATAGATCTGGTGTTGGGATTTTGCCCCATGAGTTTAGAAAGAAAGGAGAGAAAATTAGCAACACTATCGAAGGAAGCTACCAGCGCTTCTGGAAGGAAAACCTTTAGTTATGGGTGACCATTGATCTAACTCTTTGTCTAGCACTGAGCTGGTACAGGACCGATTGCTCAGAATCACCTAGAAGCTCGTAACGTCTGTACTTAATCTCTGAGGGACTGGGCCAAGGAACTTCCGTTTTCACAAGCTTCCTAGGTGATTTTAATGTACACAAAATTTTAAAAGCACTGCTTCCTGACTCCTACGATCCCTTGACAGCATCCTGATACATCTCCAGTCCTATCAAAACACTCCCAAATGGAGAAATAGTTTGGCCACAGATCATACCGCAGAGGGCAAGCCTCCTCACTTGTCTCCTGCCCATAGTGTCAATGGATCTGTCCCCTAGCAATGCTGAGCTGCCAGGAGAGCATCTCTGTCATATCAGATCAACAGCAAGAGGACAAGTCCAGCCTCCGGCAAACTTTGGCAGGCCCCTCTGAACCTGTCTTGCTGGGCCTCCCCAGAATGGCTGCAGAAACATCCGCTGGCCCCAGCAGGATCCGTGGAGAGCTGTGCCGGCTCCAGCTGCCCACCCCTCTCCAGGAGGAGCCTGTCCTCTTGAGGGCTCTGCCAAACATTCACCTGGAGCTCCTGGCGGATCCCACTTCCCTGCAGCTCCCAGCCGCCCCTTCACGGAAGAGAGAGCGGGGAATTTAAGAGCCAGAATTAATTAGGCAAATGTCAGGCGGGCATGAGTCACAGCAGCCCGAAGTATTTTAGTCGATTACAAATGGGAGCCCTCCCTGCAAGGAGGAGCCCGCTGCACTGTCGGCCGCCCCCACAGGCGCTGATTTAGGAGCAGCGCTAGGGGGCGTCTCTCATTGACTAGGCAGACTCCAGCCAGGACTCTGCAAGGGTGTGAATTTGGGCAAGGGGTGTGTGTGTGTGTGTGACCCTAACCCTCTCAGGGAATCCTTGTCAGAGCCTGTTTGGATAACTGGACACTGAAATAAAGAGCCTAGCCAAAACTAGAGGTTTGTGTAGGCTTTAAATTGGAAACATTCTCAGTGACTAGAAGGGGATTAGCTAAAGAGAACATTCTCAGAGGCTTTAAGGGAACCAACCACCTGCCCATCCTGAATGTCGTCTTCAATTTTTTTCCACACTCAATGGGCCAGATTCTCAGCCTGTTACTCTCTAAGCTAAGGAACATCAGGGGAAATGGTTGCGATTTCTTGTGCTATATCCTCCTTTACCAGAAGGGCTGAGTCCTTTTTCTCTAGAAATCTGCTGCCTCCTCCCTCCCCTACCCCCACGCCCATCCCCCAGACCAGGCCATGATTATCAAATAAATGTAAAACCTGGGAGGAGTCTTTATGGTCCATTTCCCTACCTTTCAATGAGTTTCATTCATTTCTTCAACAAAATTATAAAAAATAGTGTTATGCTCCATACTGTTAGTAAATGAATTTGCTGAGAATCCTGCTCTTGGTAGTTTTAATCTATGAAGAGAAGACATGCACATCCTGAAATATAATAAAATGTGGGGATTGATGAAAGTACCATGAGAGATGCAGGAGGGGGAAGAAGACAATGAATATTGAAAGAAGTTGAGATTACCTCAAATTGGGAAGTCTGGGAGGGCTTCCAGAAGGAGGTGGCATTTTAAGCATTTGGGTTTGTAAGCATGGCTATCTAGGTAGAGAGGCCAGGCCTCTTCCCTAAGCTCAGAGTTAGGGAGTGGCAGAGTAGGAGCAGTGGTAGACCTCAGTTCTGAATTCACTCAGTGATGTGAGCCATTAGACTGTAGGTTTTCCTTTGTCAGGGAATTCAGCCTAACAAAATTAGTGAAATATTTATGACTAACACTACCAAACTCAGTCTGAGTTATCTTTTCTCAAAGAACTAACAATTGCGACAATAAGCCCAGGCTGGCCAAAACTTCTCCATCTCTCCTGTACTAGTAATGGCACCACCTTTCCCCTGCCATATAAGCAAGGCTTTGGAGTCATTCTAGACTCCTCTTTTCCTCCTTGCTCCCTGCATCTAATTGATCACCAATTCTTGTTGGTTCTGCCTCACTAAAAATTCGATCAATATGTATTTATTGGACATCTCTGTTAGGTTCTGGGAAACAAAGATGAATAAGGCACAGTCTCAGGAAATTCATCATTAATGATGGAAGAAGACTTGTAAAGCAAAAATGTGGTGCAACATGATACACAAAAAGTATGTTATGCTAGGGGCCCTGTGGGAGCACAAAAGAGGGCAGGAACTCAGGGTGGCCACCAACAAATAGTTTTCTAGTTAATGCCCCACCTTCATGCCCACTGTCACATGTCCCGTCAGACTAACCATTTGACCTCTAGACCTTCACAAAAAATGTCTGGAAATGCAAATTCATTTACAGATCTACTTCACTCTGCTTAAAGCTCATCAAGGGTTTGCTGTGTTTTAGGATAAAATCTGAACTTCAGATCTAGCATACAAGGCTAGTAACAATGGCTCCTGCTTACCTTTTCAAGGTAAAAGGTAAAAGGTATTAAAAGACACTAATTCTTTCTCCCCTAAAAAATTCCTATTTACTTGTAATTCCATTTGCACACATTATTCCCCATGTATTCCATCCCTATGTATCTCCCTAAGGAAACATTACTTTTCTTTCCAGACTCCATAAAAGCTCATCTTCTGATGGTCCTCATGCATGATGACTGGCTCCATCCTTCATGTTTCCTTGGTACTTGGAACATCCTTCATTTCCCTCATGTCTTTGTCTTGGATTGCAATAGTCTGACACCTGTGTTCATCACCAGACAGGAAACATCCTGCAGACAAGGGCTATGTCTTACACATCTTCATATCTGGTGTGCTTCTAAGAACAGTGTCTGGCACATAATGGACAACTGATAAATGTTTGTCACATAAATGTAAATAAACAACCTGAAAATAGGTGTGTTCTCGGAAATGGTAGCTTTAAAAAGACCACCTAGAAATTGGAAAGGAACTCTTATTGAAAGCAACTAGGCAACTCAAGATATATAAAGGTGATTTGGTTTTGATATTTATTTAGTCTTATTTTTTAGTCAAAGATGTTTCCTTTATCTCCAATTGACAGCTAGCACATTGCAAGTTGGGCTACCTACTTAGAACCAAAAAGTAGTTGGGACTCCTAGTGCCTAAGAAGGTCCCTGGAGGTATGATATGCCACATCCTCTCTCTTCCAATTCTGGAAAATTTCATCAATAGCCTTGCGACTTGAGTAATTTAACCTCTTGGAGTCTCAGTGTCCCCATCTATGGGTAGGAATACTATCTGTCTATAGTGAGTTAAATAGTGGGCTCCAAAATGCATGTCCACTTGGATCTAACAAAGTGCTAGAGGTTCCCTGATTGGAATGTGCCTTTATTTGGATAACGGTCTTTGCAGATATAATTAAGGTAAGGATCTTGAGATCATCCTGGATGAAGATGGGCCCTAAATCCAGTGGTGGTTGTCCTATAAGAAATAGAAATGAGAAATCCAGATAGAAAGGCCATAGGAAGGCAGAGGCAGATTGGAGTGATGTATGTATCAGCCAGGAGATACCAGGGATTGCCAGCCACCACCAGGAGTGAGGAGAAAAGCAAAGACTAGATTTTCCCTGACAGTCTCCAGAAGGAGCCTGCCCTGCCAACCCCTTGATTTCAGACTTCTAGAACTATGAGAGAATAAATTTATGTTGTTTTGAGACACCCAATTTGTGGCAACTTGCTATGGCAGCCCTAGAAAAGAATAAGCAGCCTGACCTAACCCACTGGGGTTTGAGAAGGTCAGCTGAGAAAGTGTCTGTGGAGATGCTTGGTGAAGCTCTATAAAAGTTCTGGGCCACAGGTACCACTATTTCTGCTTTGGATAGAGTAAGCTGGAGGAATCAACTAATGAGCTTTGTAGAGGTTGGATGTGAATAAACTTTCTCGAACTCTTGTTTAAAAAAAAAAAATAAAAACAAATTCTGAGCCACAGAACTGGGCGTGAAAGAAGGAGAGCTCCAAATCCAGCATTATCTGATAGTCTGACTCATTCCTCAGATCTGAGGGAGCCTGTCCTCAGGCCCAGGTGACCCGTCCTCTGCAGACTCCACTGGCTTACAGGGACACTCTTGCCCAGCTGGGCCTCTGGTACTGCCTTGAGTGAATCCTACTTGTCAAAAGGTCTTAAGAGCTCCAGGCCATAGGTGCCATGAAGACAGATTTCCGCAGATTCTATTTCATCAGGTTACTTCTTAAGGATGTGCCTTATGTCGTCACTTGCTGGCTCTGATACCTAGGTTAAATTTATTCAATTGATATAATTTTTTTTTTCGTGGCTGCTTAGCTGTTCCCATCTGAACACTTTGGTCTGAGACAATAAAATATCTGGATGCTTCCATCCCCAGGGCTGACGGACTTCTTGCTACACATGGCATGCCACACTAGGGAGTAATCGGGCCATCTGTAAGTCAGCACAGTGATTCCTTTGCCTCCCAGCATGAAGAGGCCCGATCTCAAGGATCAGACTGGGAGAAGCGTTAGGCTCATTTACCCAAGAAGATACTATTCCTCTACCTAAATCCTCCCAGAGCCAGGTACCAGGCAAGTAGGAATGACTCCCACGGTTTAGAGCCTGCCAAAATTATTCAAACTAGCCAACCCTAAACTGTTTACTCTGTCCTGTCTTATCTTTCCTATAGAATCCCCAGTAAAGACTGTGGCCTAAGTTTTTCCCTCATTCATGTCTTCTCCCATCTCACCAAAACCTGACTCTTTCCCTGTGACCCGGCTTGGCATGCAGTAACCCTCTCTGTAGGACTTATGACTATGATAAACTTTGTTTTCCTGAGCCTCTCCTGTGTCTCCACTTGTGGCTGCCCCTGACTGACCATCACACACAAAAACACAGAGCAAACATAATCATCCAAACCAAATCATCCAAACAGGCCTGCTGGATAGAAGCTGGGACCAGATAGAGTAGGCCTCAGAAATAAGGTAAAGTGGGCACAGGGACTCCATTGCTGGAAAGGGAACTGCTACCATTCCAGTGGCCCTGTGATGGGCACTGATTCCATGCCAAGATTGCCAGACAGGTGATTTGGGACACAGTGCAAAAGCTCGGTGGTCATGGTCATTTGGGAGCAATGTCACAGTGACCGCATTTAAGCCAGGGGGAGGAGGTAGGTAAAAGTGGTGGTGCTTAAGCAGTCAGTCCTCCCACATGCTGATAGTTTCTGAACCAAATGATGTTTACCCTCAGCATCAATTGGTCTAGGGACAAAGAAGACACGGAGGACTGTTAAGAGGAATGTGCCTTGATCTGGGCCAGAAATGATAGTGGCTTGAACTATGATGATAATAGTGAAGGTAGGATAGAGAAATCTGGAATATTCTTTGGAGTAGACTGTGAGATTTGCTAGAGGATTATTTAAGGGGTATGAAAGCAAAAAGGGCAGCAAAGATGGCTCTAAGGATTTTGATGTAAGCACATGGGTGAATGGTGGGGCTGTTTATTGGGACAGGGAACCCTGTGTGGGGGGAAGATTGGCCTCCAGAGAGAAGACCCCAGAGTTTGGTTTTGAACATGTTAAATTTGATACACATTTTAGGCATCCAAGGAAAGGAACAATAAGCATTGGATATTGGTTCTGGATGTTTGGGAGACACTGGGGATCAAACTAAACTCTTGGGAGTCCTTGATATATAGATGGGACTGGGTGACATCACTTAGGAAGGAAGGGTAGGTAGAAAAGAGATTCAAATACAAGAGCTCTTCTGCATTTAGAAGTCTGGAAGAACTGAAGGAACCAGCTGAAGAATGTTATTTTATACCTGACCTCTTTCTTTTATATTACCCTATAGGCATTTAGGTGGTACTAGCTCTGGAGTCAGACATACTTACATTAGAGAGCCTGTTGCATCTTTAATCAGTGTGAACTCTGTGGCAAGTTATTAACCTCTCTTCAATTCCTTCCTTCCTTTCTTTCCTTTCTTTTTCCTTTTCTTTTTCTTTTTTTTCCTTTTTGGGTAAAGTAGGGACAATAGCACTTACTTCCATGTTTTGTGAAGATTAAAGGTGACAATGCATGTAAGTGGCTCAAAATTTGGTACATAGTAAGCTCATTTAAGCTCTCCTTAAATTTTAGCTCTTGTTAACAATGCTGTGAGCAAAAATGTTTTATAAGTCATAATATGCCAAGGGATTACTACTACCATTATTTCACAGATTCTCAAATATATGTTTTGATTCCATGATAATTGAGATAGCTTACTGATTCATGAGACATCTTATGTGAGAGAATCTGAAGATGCTCTCTTGGTGACTTTGAGAAAGCCCATTTAAATTGTGCCTGGATACTTCTGTTCCCCCCCAAAAGTAATCATTTCAGATGCTTAATCAAGACAAGAGAAATCTGAAGTAGTCAGGAGAGGTTTGCCATGAGCGGTCTCCCAGCATCCAGCCAAAATGAGGTTTCATACTCCTTGATGATGAGATCTCTGAAACAAAAGATTCTGGAGGGAAAGTTTGCCAAGATACCTTACAACCAGGTGTGGAGTTCCTTGAAGACTGTCCTCCCTTTCCCAGGATTTTATGGAAACTTTGAAGACTCTTGAGGAATACTGACTTCTCTCCCTGGGACCTATGGAAACAGGAACTGCGGCAGAGCTGAATTGATTTGAGTAAATAGCTGCTTCTCACAGTAACTGGAGTGTAAAGAGCTTGGCTAAGAATCTGGAAAACTCACAAAGAACAGGCATCCTGGCCCAAAGTTAGATGCCTTGATTCCCTCCTGGCACTGCACTTGAACTCCATCAGAAACTGAGTCCTGTGTCATGACTCGAGGGTAGGTCTCTGGTTTCCCACCAAGATGGCAACTAGAAGTGGAAACAGGCCTTTTAGGATCTATCAGAGCCTCCAACAATCTTTTGTTTTCATGGGGTGGAGGGAGTTATTGGATATTCTTTTGGTCCAGGCTGGTCAGTCCATCAAGGCAGACTACGGGGGAAGGCTGACGGTGTTGGAGTCCCTGGGAACAAGCAGCAGCAGACAGGGAGTACAGAGTGCCTCAGACCAAGTTTCCTAGAGGGCAAGAACTTCATGTGGTGAAATCAAGATGGTTCCCAACTAACCCAGAGTTTTGATTTTATATCCTCCATTGAGTATTAACCAGCTATTATAAGGACCATTTGTCAGGTTGTTGAATAATTGAGTTAATTATAGGAGAGCACTTTTCAGTGCTGCCTAAACACTAGAACCACATAGAGAATTTTTGAAATCTATTGCTACCCAGGCCACACCTTCAAAGATTTTGATTTAATTGGGCTGCTGCTGGGCCTAAATATTGATATATTTTAAAGCTCCCTTGATGATTCTAATTTGCAGCTGGTGCTGAGTACTACTCGTGGGAGGAATCCTGACCTTCGTCTTGTTGCTGCAACTACTAAATTGACTAGCATGGACTGGCTGCTCTTGGATTTGATTGATCTCTCAGCAGTGGGTCCACAACTGGTCAAGCCCACTGGCTCTTCATACATGACCTAGGGATCCATAACCCCATTTTCAACAGTTTAGAGACTTAAAATTCTTTCTTCAAGGAGGAAATTGTTTGATCCAGGGAAACCAACCTGACACACAAAGATGTGTGAGTTCAAAATTCACTGCTGAATTTGGATATTTTAATTTTTAGATGCAAATCAGAGAAAGTGGAGTGTTCCCAGGATGACTCAGAGCATCTCAGTCTGGCAAAAGTCACTTAAGTCAGGACCCTGGAGAGAGGTGGCAGGAAAGAATCCAGCCACTCCCTTCTTCAATAACCACATTTTCTAGTTTCTGCATTTCATGCTTTGACATCTTGGGGCCTTTCTGACCCTAGAGGGACATCCCTCCCAGGGTTAACCAGTTCTTAGAGACAGGGAAAGACTGGCTTAGAAGCATGGCTTTCATATGTAAATAGACCAATCCATAGTCCATACCTCCAACAACCTGTCTTTCATACTCTGGGCCATTATTTCCAATCTTCCCCTCCCTTCCCCCTCCCCACCCATTCCCTAATCATCCTAGGGCTAGGTACCAGACAACTAAGGATAGCCTGTGCTCCAAAGCCTGCTGAAATTATTCCAACTATCCAAAGCTAAGCCTGGTTTCCCTGCCTCACCATGGAAATCACAATAAATGCTATTGCTCATGTGTTTTGTCCCTGCTATCTCTGCCTTTCGACTGACCTTGGTGCGTCCCCCTATAGCACCCATGGTTTGGCATGCCCTCTCCTCCTGGGATTCATGACTATTAACAAACTATCTTTTTTTTTTTTTTTGGAGATTTTATTTTTAAGTAATCTCTACACCTAATGTGATACTTGAACCCACAACCCTAAGATCAAGAACAAACTGTCTTTTTAATGGCAATTGTCTCCTAGTCTCTTGGCCTTGACATGCCTGAATAATTATAAAACTACACTTCTTTGCAGAAAGAAGACAAAGAGGAGTCAAATTAAGGGCAACTAGGAAGGAATTGACATCCTTGTCTCTATATGGGGGAAGGGGCAGGAATGTTGAAACTTGCCTTGAGTGTACATGAGTTTAAAACTCTGAAAAGCATTCCAACAGTCAATATGATCTGTGAATGTTTAGCAGAATGTTGCCTCAGTTGCTTCCCTCTGGGTTGAGGTCAGTAAGTCAGTGGTGCGACCCAATGGGTGAAGGAGCCAACAATTTATGCTAAAGGCAGTATGCCAGACAAGATGTCCAATAAGTATAAAACACTAGCCATAGCAAAGCCCTCCTGCGGGGAGTTTGTGACACCTGGAGCAAATTTCTCTTTGCTAACTTCAGTGACCATTAAGATAAACTTGGAATGTGTGTTAATTTAAAAAAATGAGGGGAGGAGGAAAGTTAATCCCAAAGGATTAACATCTACCTGGTGGAGTATATGTGGCAGGGAAATGGGGTTTGGGGTTACACTACCAAGAGTCTTCTCAGGTTATCTTGAGGATCAAGAGCAAGTAAGAGAGGCTTAAATGCTGATCCAAAGTAATACCTTAGCCCTGGAGTCCTGTGGAAATGCTACCTTGTTCTTTGCTCACTGTGTCTCTGGGTTGCTACCTCTAGCTACTATGTACCTTCTGTTGTGGAAGTGTCACACATACCAGATTTGAAAAATGAGGGGTTTTGTCCACATTTGGTCATAGTTCTGAATCAGATGATGTGTTGAGAGGTTCCTGATCTTGATTTCTAGATGCTCTCCTAATTAAAAAGTCTAGTTCTTGGTCTCAACCTGTAAGCCAGTACAAGTACCTAACCTCCATACTAGGTTTCTATTGAGATCAACCTAACTTCTCTTTGCCTCATTTTCGTCATCTATTATTAAATGCGGAATATAAATACCTACATATACTGAATGAGTTTATATACGTAAAGAATAACAACAATACTCGGTATTTAGTAAGCATTCAATAAATATTAGCTCCCATTAACTACTAGGAAAATCACAAGTTGCCAGGGTGTAACTCATTTGATTTTTGTGGGGAATGTACAATTCTTAGTCCTCACATGAAAGGTGGAAGTGGTCTTATATTTAATTGGAGGGGGGCTAAGTATCTTCCCCAAATGTTTCAGAAGCTAAGAAATAAATAATGATCTACCATTTTAAGACCATAGTAAAAATGGCATCATTAGAGTTTATCTTGCCTCCTGGAAGCCTGAACCTCTACCCTAACTGGAGGCTATTCCCATCCCTCTCAGAGGGAGCCTGGCTCTGGGAGCTCAGGAAGCCCCAGGGCTGGGACCATAATAGCTGGTAGAGCAGAAAGACAAATACCTTCTAATCACACAGACCAGACTCAAAATCCATTCTGAGATGTAATAACTCAGGAACTTATCTGGAAAGTGCTTTTCCTCCCTTTGCCTGGTTAACTTCTTTGCCCTTCAGAATCTGATTCAAGGTCACTACCTATGAGAAGCCTTCCACAACCGGTTCAGGCCAAATTCACTGTTCCTTTCTTTAGCCTTCTGTTTTAACATTGCACTGCAAATCTGGATTGCATGAGACAGTTGAATTAAAGATATTACAGAGAACACTGTATTGTAATTGGGCTATTCACATGTCTGTCCCCATGAATTAGACCACTTTGATCATGAGCTCCTCAAAGTCAGGGGACTGTATCTCATTCATCTTTGTATCCCCAGTGGCCATCAGAGTGCTAACACATAGAAGCTGCTCAGTAATTGTTAGGGTAACTGAGGGGATTAAGAAAACTCCTTTGAGCATCAGTTTAAAAGTGGGTGAGGGGCACCGGGATGGCTCAGTTGTTAAGGATCCAACTCTTGATTTTTGGCTCAGGTCGTGAGATCAAGTCCTGCATCAGCTCCACCCAGGCTATGTTTCTTAAACTATAGCCACACATTCCCCAGAATTATCCTCTGGGACTTTATTTTGTGGTTTCTTGCCAGGGATTCTCTCAGGATCTGCAAAATTATTTCTTCCAAAATGCTAAGTACCAAGCCCCCCCCCCCCCCAAAAAAAAACTCCCCTCCACCCCTGCCAGCTGCCTCCTCAAATTCAGTTCAATATTTTGGTGGAAACCTCCCTGTAGCTGTTTGTCAGAAATATGGGTCTTATTCCTTCTCCTTCACCACCTACCCTTTTCTGATCAGATCATTTCTGTGATATATTCAACCTGGTCATCTGTAATCTGATAAGACAGAAGTGATGTAAACCCTGGCTGTGGGTAATTCTTCTCAGTCAGACATCCGTTGACCCCAGGAAGGAAATTAGGTTCATATGATAGATGGTGGTCTGTGGAAAGAATTGAAACAACTGTGCCCCTGAGTGCTTCTGGATGATCAAGCATGCTGCAGAGGACTCTGAAACGGGATGTATGCTCTTTTCATGGACTGCCACACTATGATTTGGGGAAATCCTGTGCCTCAACTTCCATGCAGGGAGACCACTGTTGGAGAGCGTTCTGACTGCAGTTTTATGCGGGCTGCCAACAGGTCACAGATGGTAGGGCTGATTTGCAGCTGTAACCCACACAGGAAGCTGCAATGTTCTGTGAGGTGCTACGAGACGCTGAGAGTGCCCCCAGCTTTTCAGTTTGCCTCTGGGCTCCAGAGAAGGGCAGGTGTTGCATTATAACACAGCCAGGCAGCCCATGCACCTGCCAGGCATCTGGGTGTAGCCAAGTGGGGGCCCAGTGCTGGGTGGTCAGGTTGTCAGGAGTTCACTGAAATGCCAGCTAGTGAGCCTAGGTGGAGGCATAGCACGTGGCTCCTGACGGTCTGGTATGTATGCAGTAACACAGGTGCTAAGACCTCCTCACTTCCTTGATTCTACAAAAACAACAGAGCATCTCTCCTGCTATTCCAGGAAACCAACATATCATACTCCCAACAGTGCGCAGTGTTCCTGAGATGGACCGCTCAGGATCATTTACGGTCATCAACACAGAATTTAAGTCAATCTTGGCTCAGCGTTTTTGGGAATGCTAAAAGGGCCATATAGTGGACATAATAAGTGTTGTGAATCCGAACTAGACTCTTGACTATCTGGATCAAGAAAACTGAGGATCTAACTAAAAAAAAATAATAATAAATTCAATTGAATGTGACAACACTAGCCAGAAATGTTGTTTAGAAACATTTCTATCTTCTCTGAAAAGTGCTTAAATAGCTCTCTGTGTGTGCGTGTCACTCACAGAATAAAAGTATTGTAATAATCCCCTTAGAACAGGCTTGCTAGCTATAGTCAAATCACTGGTTAATTTTAGTAAATACTTCCCCCTCCCTTATTTTCCTCTTTTCCCCATTATCCTGAGTTTGCTATTTAAATTACATATTTCTAAAGGTTCAAAATACCTGGCATCCAAAATCATGACCCATGAAATAACAATAAATTTAACTTAACCAAAAATTTTTAAGAAGTGCTCTTTGAAAGTCACTGTTAGGCAATTAAAAAAAAACCAAACATTGGGAAAATATATTTGCAAATTACATATCTGATAAAGGACCTGTACTTAAAATACATAAAGAATTTTCAAAACAATTTTTAAAGTACTAAGAAAGAGCAAAATATTTACACAGATACTTTACCAAAAAAAAAAAAAAAAAATACACAGCTGGCACTTCAGTCCATGAAAAGATGTTCAACATCATTAGTCAATAGGAAAGTGCACATTAAAACAAATGTCACTATACACATTTTATAATGTCTAAAAGACTCAGAAAAAAGACTGAGCATCCACATATTGGCAAAGATGTGGAGGAAATGGAACTCTTACATACTGCTGGTGGGAATTTAGAATGATACAATCACCTTGTAAAACAATAGAGCAGCTTCTGAAAAAGTTAAACATGTATGTGCTATATGATCCTGCTCTTTTGCTCCTAGGTATGTCCACATATGTCCACACTACCACTAGTTCATTGTTCATGTCTGGATAACTTACAGTATCCCCAAACTGGAAACAATCCTAATATCCATCAGCAGGTGAAGGGTCATATAGCATGTTTGTACAATGGAATGCCACTTAACAAAAAACATATATAGTGACAGAAGCAGATTCATATTTTCTTGGGGATAAAGATGGGGAGAAGGACATTAGGGAGGGATTGCAAAGAGACAAGAGGAATCTTGGGAGTGAAACTTATGTTCTCTATCTTGATAGTGATGGCTTGATGTAGGGATAAGGTTTAAAATGTTAAAACAGGGGCGCCTGGGTGGCTCAGTGGGTTAAAGCCTCTGCCTTCGGCTCAGGTCATGATCCCAGGGTCCTGGGATTGAGCTCCGCATCGGGCTCTCTGCTCAGCAGGGAGCCTGCTTCCCTTCCTCTCTCTGCCTGCCTCTCTGCCTACCTGTGATCTCTGTCTGTCAGGTAAATAGATGAAATCTTAAAAAAAAATTCTATGCCTAGGCCCTCCCAGCCACTGGGCAATTGTGCTTGTTTATTTAAAAAATAAAATAAAATAAAATAAAATGTTAAAACATCAAAATGTGCATTGTAAAGGCATGTAATTAATAGTATGTTAATTATACCTCAATTTAAACTCTTACAACTGCCTGGAAATGGTATCCCGTGGTATGCTCTGTCTATGCATTTTTAGAAATGTTGATGGGCAGCATATTATCACCATCCATGGGCTTATGGGGTTCTGGATTCAGGAGTTTCATGCAGGGATAGCTCCTGCATTCTGAACCTGCAGCTTGGAATTGTTTTTTTGAAGTGAAGGAGGTATCTGTGAGATTTTTCTGTTGACTGCCCAGGTCCTCTTGTCACACATTCAATCTAGTTCTGTGCTCAGTGTTCATGGGAACAAGATTTAAAGCCATGGAGATTCTTGTCCTTAGAGGAATTTGAGTCTACTGGTAAAAGCAAGTCAGCTTCAGCATATAATGATGCAACGTAAAAATTATATAGTAGGCTTATATCTGAGTTCGGTTATGGGACCTGACTTGGAATTATTTTATCACTATCAAATGGGATGGTAATACTTATTCTACCCCTTGTGGAGGTGTTATAAGCAACCAATTGAATAATTGTGAGAACTATAACTATTCTGATGCCAGATTTCATAAGATGCACATACAGGGTGGAGACCTTGTATGATTAAGGATTGGTGGACTTATCAAGTAGAGTCTCCCTGAGTAAGTAAGGAACATAGGAAGAGAAAGAGGTTGCAGAAGGCACATTAGCTGAAGAATTGCATAAGCTAACAGCAGAAAATCTCAGCCCAACTTAGCAATGTGGAACACAATAATTTGAGATCAAATAAGTGGTAGATACTTGTCATTTGACTGTCCAGAAGCCATCCCCTCTCCCTGAGGTACTTACATTTTCTTTAGAGTCTCCCCTATAGTAGATAGATATTCTTGGTGAAAAAGAACCCAGTCGTCTGTATCTTGAACTCAATCTCAAGGGCCTGAACTTGTTGACCATTGTGTCTTCCCAACAGCCTTCGTTTCTCACAAGACCCACATCTCCCCTTCTCTTTGGAACTTTTCCTTCTTCAGGAACTCATGTGGTTATAGGAAATAATCACCTCCACAGTCTTGGTGATAGCTTTAGACGTGGGTGTTGCCTTATGCCAAGCCTATTGTGGTTCTTTCCTGCCCTTCTTTGAACTGGTACTGAATTAAATGAGGTAGAATTTCTCTAGAGGTAAAAACTATGAGGATTAGGCATGTTCTGTGGCGTCTGTGCTCTCATGTGGAGGAAGCTGAACTGTGCTAAGAGAACAGAGAGAGGAGAGAGGGAGAGAGAGCCTGACGGCATTCCTGGCCCTGCTCTGGTTATTCAACTCCTCCTTTGCTTTTGGATTTGTTTTTATATTCTTAAAAACAAAACAAAAAACAAAAAAACCCACTATGCTAGCCAGTTTGAACTGGGTTTATGTCACTTGCAACCAAACTTCCTACCTAATTTAAAAAGAGAAAGAGAATATATGAATTTTGAAGATATAATCTAGTTAACTATTTAATGAGCACCTTCTATTTGCCTACTGCTTTCACAAATATCTAATGAAATCTTAGAATGGTGGAATTGTTTCTCTCATCTTGCAGATGATGAAACAAACTGAGAAGGGTTAATAAAGCCAATAACAGGTAATAGAGGTAACAGCAATGTGGTTCAAGACTCAAGCCTGTCAATTCCAAAGGCATCCATCCCCTTTCCACTATTATCTTCCTATAAACCAAACTCTTCCAGGACCAAATCTAATTTACCCTGGTATTTTTCAGCACCTTGAAAATTTCTTGTTACCTAATGGCTGGCTATCTATCTATCTAAAGATAGATAAAATAATTTGTATACTTATATATATATATATATATATGTATATATATAATCTCTTGAATGAGTGAAATGTTGAGTTTAATTAGAATATTTCTGAAATCCAAGAACAAGGATAGGACCAAGCAAGACTTGGTAGTCTCTGCAAATAAGATATTTTACATTATTGATGTATTACTCAAAGTGAGTCTAAAATTAAGTTTCCCTGAGCCTTGTAATATTTTAAATACAGAGAAGAACTTGTTCCCTAAAGAAACCTATGACAGATCCTTTTAAACAATATCATGTCCCCTTTTTAACATCTGCATAAATCTAGACTTTCCCATATAGGTTTATTTAAAACAAGAGTTGGGGACCAGTGTCCTCTGGGCTGAATTTGGACTTCAGATTTGTTTTGTTTAGTTGGAACTTTGTTCAAAAATTAAAATAATTGCCAACATTTACAAGCAGGAATTTTTTTTTCAGCATAACAGTATTCATTGTTTTTGTACCACACCCACTGCTCCATGCAATCCATGCCCTCTCTAATACCCATCACCTGGTTCCTCCAACCTCCCACCCCCCACCTCTTCAAACCCTTCAGATTGTTTTTACATAAAAATTAGTTTAGGTTTCTTTTTAATATGGTAGTGTGGTGACAGTGGGCTTATGTTAACATGTGGTGACAATCAGTTTAATGAAGAAATGACTGTCTCGTTTGTTCAGAACAAGGCCAAGTCCCCACCTGTTCCTTCATGCTGGTTACCTTCCTGTGTGAGTTTGCATTAACAACCTCTGGCTTAAGATTTATTATCTCTCTCTCATGTCAGATAAAGAATGGGAAAAACATATGAAGAGTGGAAGGATTTTACTCCACCGTCTTCCCAAAGAACCCCAAAATTCAGGGGCTAGCAAAACTATTTTAAAAAGGCATATGTTTCTTTCCTGACCACTAGGAATCGCTATTCAGCAAGGTCCAGTGAGTTAATTCTCACATGTTTCCTTTGATAAGTAGTAAACTTGACTTTCTCTCTGGCATATGCATCAGCAGTGGACTCATCCTCTAAACACCTTTCCAGTAATATTTCCTAATGGCATTGAAGTGCAAATCAGAATGAGTGCAAAACCAAAAGTATGGAACCCTGGCAATTAAGCAGTCTCATTTGTTGACTTGGCAAAGGAAAAAATGCTGATATAGAAGAGAAAAATCCTTTGTCACTTTTATAGTGTCTGAACTGTCCTTTTGTTTCATTGTCTTGTTTTGGTTTCTTGTGATGTAACCCTGATGGAGTTATCAAAAGGGATGAGAATATTTTCACTGAAATCCCTTTTATCCCACTTATGAATTACCACCTTTAGACTGTGCAACATCTACATGATATATGGCAAAACATAGATGTAAAGCACATAGGATTAGAGCCAGAATAATCAAGTTCTTACACTTACTTGAGCAGGATCTCATTAGGGAAGTTATTTAACTCTTCTAATGTCTCAGCCTTCTTACAAGAAAATTCTGAAGTTAAATATATAAACTATAATATCGTACTGCCTAGGTTTGCGTCCTGGCTCTATTGCTGTGTGTTCTTGTGTAAGTAAATAACTTCTCTCTGTCTCATTCTCTTCAACTTTTATACAGGGATAATGACTACAGCAACTACTTCATAGGAACACTGGAAATATTGTTAAAGTAATTTTCAAAAAGTTAATACAATTCTCATGCATATATATGGCAAGGATTGTATAAAATATTTATTTGAATTCTTAATGATGGAACCAGGAGAATCACAAAACTGGTTTAAAGGAAGATAAAAGAAATGTATACTTGCTGGAAAAGAGAAAGTTGCTACATTGATTGCAACATTTGATAGAAAACTGGTTAATGTCCTACAAGCAAAAGAATGATGATTTGGGGGGGTCATCTTTCCTATATGGCAAAAAATATTTGTAACGTCAATTTTCTAACAGCTAAAATCCACCTATACAGAGACTGGGACCTGAACAATAGTAAATGGTAAGTCAAAGTTAGCTCTCCTTGAGAATCCTATGACTTTTAGACACTTAGATGTTACTATGTAGACTTTAAAAAGTCCTGGTGTGATCTTTTTGCCTTATTTTCAAGTTTTAGATTATTTTGCCTAGAGGGTTATTTGCACTATGGCTTATAAAGTCCTTAGAATGGTGCCTACTAAGTGTTCAGTAAATGTTAGGTGTTTTCATCATCACTTGTAAAATGGGAAAAAATAAATTTTTTTATCCTATTGGTTGTTATGATAATTAAATAAGATTATATAAATTCCTAGCATTATGCCATGCACATAGTAATCTCTCAACAAATATGAGCTGTTACTGATAGCTAGAATGGGAGAAACTATGGTATCATGTTTTATAATATTGAGAATCCATGACAGCAAATTTGCACATGATAATAAATTCTGTGAATTTTGCCATTGACATTAAAAGAATGTACAACATTCAAGTAGTTTCAAGGCCAATGCTAAATATTCTAATCAAGTGGCCTTAATTTGTTCTAAATGGTATAAAGAACACCTGAAACCCTTCAGGAAAAAACTCTTTTCAAAACAATCTGCCAATCAACCATTCAGGGGGTCCACAGAATGAGATGACCACTGGCTTTTGTGGTCTTACATCATGGAATACATTTTCACAGGGAGCAAATGTATTATCCACTTTCTTGTAAAGAGTGTTGAGTAAGGGTGTTCATCTCCAAGTCTATGGTGCATTAGATGTAACCATTCATCTCAAAATAGCCCTGTGAATGAGATCCATGAGCTACAACACTGGGGCTATTCTTTGTGATCCTGTCTTCTCTAGAGCATAACCAAGACCTATAAAGTATTTGGGGTAAAACAGGAGCACCTGGATTAAAGAATGGGAATAGATACTTTTTTTCACTATCTATATTGGTTTCATTAGCAATGCCTATCCTTATAGAAAACTAAACTGTATTTAGAGCCATTCCCCAGTAATGTAGCCTAGAGGCAAGACAGTTTTGTTTTTTGTTTTTTGGTTTTTTTTTAAATTCACACTTGACTATTATGCAACACTGAACTCAATGCAATATTCTACTCCCATCTGGTATCTCATTTAATTTACCCTAAGGACCAAGATCATGCATTGAGTGGACTCTTTCACACACAGCACAATAGGATTGAACATTCTGTCATGGAGGGAAAATTTTCCTCTTCCCTCTTAGGGTTAACTGTGAATTTGGAGGGTTTGATTTGTGACTTAAACTAATAAAAGATAGGTTAACAGGAGGAAAGACACACAGTTTTCATTAATACTTATGTGCACAGAAATTCATAGAAAAGAAGTGAAACTCAAAAGAAGTGGCTAGACTCGGGGGTGTGCATACCATTTTAACAAAGGAAAGAGAATTTGGTTTTTAAACAATGATAAATCATGAGGAGGTGACGAGGAAATAAGTGGGAGAACAGATGGAAGAGAAGGTATTTTCGTAAGGTCTGTTTATGCAAATTCATCTAGATGTCAACTCTCTATCTCTGGTAATAAGGGCTCTTATCTTCCTGGGAGGTGGGGGAACAGTGTCCTCAGAAGGAAATTTATGTCCTGTGTTCAAGCAGATAAGGGGAGAGTGGAAAGCTCTTCTTGCATCTGTTGATTTTCAGTTGCCTCCTGCTCAAAATACTCCTTATGCCAAAGTGGCATATTTTCGGGTGGCATGTTCTGGATCCCTTCAATACCCATTGTATATGCGAACATTGAATCTTAGAGGCACTCAGAAAACTTCAAAAAGAAAAAAGAAATAGGCCATAGGAGCCTCTTCAAGCAGCTTTACATAAGCTGGTTTACAGTTATCAAGGATCATAAAACTGAGAGTCTCACGCCCATGTAGAGAGTTTGGAAGGTAATTAAGTACCCTTGTACCTAATCTACTCTCCCAAAGGAAAATAGAGAAGACAAATTGCTCAAGGTGGAAAAATCCTTCTCACTGTTCCACCATAGGATTCTAATTCAGAAAAATTGAAAAACAGTAACTAATTATATCCAAACTGTGTGACATTAACAGGAATAAGAAAATCACTCAGGCTTTGTTTAAAAAAGAAGCCTCAGTCACTTGCTAAAGTCCTTGATCAATCAGCAAATGTATTTGAGGTCTGCTGCTTTCTGTTACTCTCTTAGGTATTCTGTATTTTAGGTTAAGACACCAAAGTACCCAACTATAGAAACTGAGAATTAGGAACTCTGTTTGAAGGCAGTGTTCGTGTCTATGCTGAGCCTATAATAGTTCCTTAGTTCACATGTGTAGGGGTAGAAAGACTTTCCCTCTACCTTCTTTCATACTATCCCTAGGGCCTATGAATTAAACTAACAAAAGATAGATTAAAAGGAGAAGGAGTATACACATTTTATATGTTGTTAATATTTTTATGTGGCCCAGGAGCTTCCTGGAAAGAAATGAAAGCAGTTTGGACTGAAATAGTTAGACCTGGGGGCTTCTGTATCATTTTTAAAAAGAGTGATACATTATGAAGAATGACAAGACAAAGGAAAAGGGTGTTTGGGCTAGAGGTGGTAAACTGTGAGAATGCGATTAGGAAATAAATGGGAGAAACTAACAGAAGATAAGGGTTATTTTAATAAGTTTTTTTTTGTAGACTCATTTGGTGTCGACTTCCCATCTCTGGTGATAAGAATGTTCTTTTCTTCCTGGCACAGAAAGGGTGCCATTCTTAGAGGCAATTATGGCCTGCTTTTGGGAGAAAGGAGGAGGTCAGAGAACAACTTCTGCATCTATTGTCTCCCAACTGCCTTCAGCTCAAAGCAATCAGTATACCAGAGTAGCATATTGTGGGGAAGTATGTTCTGATTCCTTCATATGGTTTCAGGTGCCTGTCTCCAGCTTATCTCTATTATACTCAAAGCCCAGGATCAAAGTGGCCATAATGCAGAAGGTGTGCTACAACCAGTGCAGCTCTGGCTCCTGACTCATTCTTAGCCTCCTGTCATGTGATTCCCAAGCTCCATCCATGTGCTATTCTGAGCTCCTCCACCACCACCCCTATGTAGATGTGTTGTTTGTTTGTTTTGGAGCTAAGAGCTAACTCTGACATTTAGATGGGTGTTCTTAGGTGTAGACTCTTTGTTAACTTGTTCATTCATTCAAATGATTTTTGAGTCGCTGCTCTCCTGCAGTCACTTTTCTGTGAATATAAATTTTGAATATGGTGGATATAGTCCTTGGCCTAACATATTTTATTCCAATAGAATAAAAAAACAGAAATAATGCAATGGATAAAATTGGGTGAGTAAGTATAAGAAGTGTAGGATACTTTGGAAAGTCTGACCTAGGTTTGGGGAATCAAGAATGATTTCATGAAGAAATCCTATGCTAGCTGAATAGTGGCAGATACATAGGTGTTGGTCAAATAAAAAGAGAGGAAGGACAAGCTCCCTAAGAAAAGAGCTTGAGCAAAGAAGATAGAAGCTGCGTGGAGATTTTGAAGCACTGATCAGGTTAAGAGCGTAGGATCAGGAAGAGCAGTCAAGAACGGTAAGTCAGCAGAGGAAAGCTGCGTTGGAGCTCTTAAATGATCTAGGGAACTCTTAAATGATTTCAGTGGCATGAGATGCTCCAGAAAGATCACCCTGGTTGCAAATTGAGGAATCAGCTGAAGAGAGATGTTATAGAACAGTTAGATGGTTGCAGTATTCCGGTGAGGGACGGTAGTGGTCTGAACCAGGGTAGCAGCAGTGTATATAGAGAAGTGGTTAGATTCAGGAGTTATTTAGAGGTAGAAATGACAGAGCTATTGAAAGATTAGCCCTAAGGGGTATACAAAGGAGGTGCTTTGGCTTTGGGATGTTGGCTTGATACCTGGATGAAAACCCGCCATGTTCACGGAGAGAGAGAATGTAGATAGAAGAGCAGGTGGTTTTTTTGTTTGTTTTTATTATTTGTTTACTTGAGAACATGTTATATAATTTCTGTTACACATGAAGAGTTTGGGTTGATAAAGGAGGTGTCAAATACACAGTTGAATATGTGAATGCCAGTTGGAATGGCAGATCCAAGCTGGAGTCAGAGATTTGGTAATCATCAGTGTAGGGGTGTGAAGTGACTACAGGGCAGAGGATAGGGCAGTGAGAGGTTCAGGAGTAAGAAAAAAAAAAAAAAAGGATGTAGGAAAACCAGTGATGTATGTTTTCCAAAAGGAAGAATATTCCACAAAGGAAGAAGAAAGGCAATGCCCAGAATTACAGATGGAAAACCAGCAAGAAAGTCTCAAGAAGGAGGGAAATATTGGAACACTCATACACTGTTTGTAGGACAGTTTGGTCCCATACACTGTTTGTGGGACAAATTGGTACAGCCACTGTGGGAAACAGTATGGAGTTTCCTCAAAAAATTAAAAAGGGAAATGCCATATGATCCAGTGATTCCAGTATTGGGTATTTACTCAAAGAAAATGAAAATGAAACTAATCCAAAATGATCTATGCATTACTATATTTATTGCAGTATTACAGTAGCTGAGGTATGGAAGCAACCCAAGTTCAGGTGTCCATCAATTGATGAATGGATTAAAAAAAATGTAGTACATACGTGTGTACACACACACACACACACACACACACATAATGTAATATATATAATATGTAATATATATATAAGAAACTGTAGTATATAAATAGAATATATAGAACACAAAGTAATATGCATAAAATATATACAATGTTATATATAATGTAATATTATAATGTATATTATATTGTTATATAATGTAATATTACACAGCTATAAAGGAAAGATAAGACCATGCAATTTGAGACCACATAGATAAACTTAGAGAGTATTACACTAAGTGAAAGAAATCAAACAGAAAGTCAAATATCCTATGATTCCACTTATAAGTGAAATCCAAAAATAATAATAAACAAAAAGCAGAATCAGACCCATTTAAAAAAGAGAATTATCAAATGTATAAAATGTCACTGAAGTCATCCAATGAATTTCTTCATTATAATTGTTACCCAAACTTTAGCAAGTATGTCACTACATTCATTCATTCATTCAAACAAATATCTATTGAGCCCCTATATATGCAAGATATGCTTATAGGTCCTGAAGCTATAGCAAATAATAAAACAAAGACTGTAGATAAGACAACAAAACGTTCAAGAGGACTGAGATGAAAAAAGTCCTATCTTTCTATAATTTGGAAATAAAATTGAGTGTTCCCACTCATAAACATGGTAAATCTCCATTTATTTAGATCTCTAACTTGTGTCAGCAATGTTTTGTATTTTTTAATCTTGCACATCTTTTGTAAAAGTTGTCTCTAAGCATATTTTTCTAATATTTATATTTTTTATTTCAATTTTCAATAATTGGGGGATCATATATAGAAATGAGATTGATTTTTACATACTGATTTCTGTCCTGCAATATTGCTAAATTTACTTATTAACTCCAGTAATATTTTGATAAATTATCATAGGTCTTTTTACATTGATGATCATGTTGTCTCTGAATAAGAAAGAGCTTTACTCTTCTTTTTCAATCTGAATATCCTCCATTTGTTTTTCTTACCTTCCTACACTAGTTGGAACCTCCAGTACAATATTGAACAGTTGATGATAGCAGACATCATTGTCTTGGGGAGTAACATTCATTCTTTCATCATTAGGTGTAGATTTTTGTATATGCCTTTTATTGATTTGAGAAAGCATTCTCTTCCTTGTTTGCTGCTTGTTTTTACTAAAAAAGACTATGGACTCTGAAAAACAATCTGAGGAGGATTGAAGGGGCAGGGGGTGGGAGGTTGGGGGAACCAGGTGGTGCCCAATTAGAGAGGGCACGGATTGCATGGAGCACTGGGTACGGTGCAAAAACAATGAATACTGTTATGCTGAAAAGAAATAAAAAACTAAAAAAAAAAATGGGTAGTGGAGGGGCGCCTGGGTGGCTCAGTGTGTTAAGCCGCTGCCTTCAGCTCGGGTCATGATCTCGGGGTCCTGGGATCGAGCCCCACATCGGGCTCTCTGCTTGACAGGGAGCCTGCTTCCCTCTCTCTCTCTCTGTCTCTGCCTGCCTCTCTATCTACTTATGATCTCTCTCTGTCAAATAAATAAATAAAATCTTAAAAAAAAATGGGTAGTGGACTTTTTCAGTGCTTTTTTCTGCATTTATTGAAAAAATCATACAGGTTTTCTTTTAGTCCATTAATATGATGAACAGTCCTTTAATATGATGAACAGGAAAACAACTTTGTATTCCTTGGAAACCCTAACTGATTATGAGGTATTATCCTTTTTGCATTTTGTAGGATTTGATTTGCTAAAATTTCATTTAGAAATTTTGCATTTATGTTTGCAAAGGATATTGATCTTTAGTTTTCTCATATTGTCTTTATCTGGTTTTAAACAATATATTGATGGTCTTGTAGAATGAATTGGGAAATATTCCCTCTTCATTTTTCTGAAAGAGCTTATGTATCATTAGTATTATTTCTTCCTTGTATGTTTAATACAACTCATATGTGAAGCCATTTGTACCTAGAGCTTTCCTCCCAATAGCTTTATCGAGGTGTAATTGACAAATAAAAATTACATATATTTAAGGTGTATAACTTGATGATCTGATATACATACTGAAATAATCAATTATTTGTGATTGTCCCCAATCAAACTGATTTCATATCCATCACTTCACGTAGTTGGTTTTTTTACCTTGTGGTAAGAACACTTAAGATTTACAATCTTAGAAAATCTCAAGTGTTCAATACAGTATTGTTAACTAAAGTTACATTGTATACATTAGATCTCCAGAATTTACTCAACTAGTATAAGTGAAACTTTGTACCCTTTGATCAACCTCTTCCCATTTCTACCTCCTCTCAGCTCCTGGAAACCACCATTCTACACTCTGCTTCTATGAGTTCAGTTATTTTAGATTCCATATAGAAGAAAGATAATGCAATATTTATTCTATTTCTGGCTTATTTCACTTAGCATAATGTCCTCTAGGTTTATCATGTTGTCACAAATGGCATGAATTTTTTTGAAAAATTTTAAATTTATATTCAATTAACTAACATATAATATGTTTTTGTTATGAAGGTAGAGATCAGTAATACATCAGTCTTATATAATACCCAGTGTTCATTATATCACATGCCCACCTTAATGTCCATCACAAGCTACCCTATCCCTCCAACCCTCTCTGTCCCTTCCAGCAATTATCAGTTTGTTTCCTATGATTAAGAATCTCTTGTAGTCTGTCTCCCTCTCTGATTTCATCTTATTTTATTTTTTCCTTTCTCCCCCTATGATCCTCTTTTTTCTTAAATTCCATATATCAGAGAGATCATATGATAATTTCCCTTCTCTGATTGACTTATTTCCCTTAGCATAATACCCTCTAGTTCTATCCATGTTGTTGCAAAGGGCAACATTTGATTTTTTTGATGGCTGAGTAGTATTCCATTGTATATATACCACATCTTCTTTACCCACTGACATGTCAATGGACATCTTGGCTCTTTCCATAGTTAGGCTGTTGTGGACACTGCTGCTATAAACATTGGGGTGCAATGTTTGTATCCCCTTCGGATTACTACATTTGTATTGTTGGGGTAAATCCCTAGTAGTACAATTGCTGGATCATAGGGTAGCTCCATTTTCAACTTTTTGAGGAAACTCCATACTATTTTTCAGAGAGGCTGGACCAGCTTGCATTCCCACCAGCAGTGTAGGAGGGTTCCTCTTTCTCCATATCTCCAACATCTGTCATTTCCTGGCTTTTTAATTTTCACCATTCTGACTGGTGTGAGGTGGTATTTCATTGTGGTTTTGATTTGTATTGTCCTGATGCTGAGTAAGGTTGAACATTTCTTCGTGTGTCTGTTGCCCATTTATATGTCTTCTCTGAAGAAATGTCTGTTCATGTCTTCTGCCCATTTCTTGATTGGGTTATTTGTTCTTTGGGTGTTGAGTTTGGTAAGTTCTTTGTAGATTTTAGATACTAGCCTTTTATCTGATAAGACATTTCCAAATATCTTCTCCCATTTTCTCAGTTGTCTTTTGGTTTTATGACTGTTTCCTTTGCTGTGGAAAAGCTTTTTATCTTGATGAAGTCATTTGCCTTTGTTTCCCTTGCCTGTGGAGATATGTGTAGCAAGAAGTTGCTGTGGTCGAGGTCACAGAGGTTCCTGCCTCTGTTCTCTTCTGGGATTTTGATGGATTCCTGTCTCACATTTAGATCTTTCACCCATTTTGAGTCTATTTTTGTGTATGTATAAGGAAATGGTCTAGTTTCATAATCTTCTGCATGTGGCTGTCCAATTTTCCCAGCACCATTTTTTGAAGAGACTGTCTTTTTTCCATTGGACATTATTTCCTGCTTTGTCAAAGATTAGTTGACTATATGAGGGTCCATTTCTGGGTTCTCTATTCTGTTCTATTGATCTATGGGTCTGTTTTTGTGCCAGTATCATAGTGTCTTGATGATTACAGCTTTGCAATGGAGCTTGAAGTCCAAAATTGTGATGCCCCCAGCTTTGGTTTTCTTTTTCAACATTCCTTTTGCTATATGGGGTCTTTTCTTGTTCCCTACAGATTGTAGGATTATTTGTTGCAGTTCTATGAAAAAAGCTGATGGTATTTTGAACACATAGATTGCTCTAGGTAGCTTGGACATTTTAACAATATTTGTTCTTCCAATCCATGAGCATGGAATGTTTTTCCATTTCTTTGTGTCTTCCTCAGTTTCTTTCATGAGTGTTGTAATTTTCTGAGTATAAATCCTTTGCCTCTTTGGTTAGGTTTATTCCTAAGTATCTTATGGTTTTGGGTGGCAGTTGTAAATGGGATTGACTCCTTAAGTTCTCTTTCTTCTGTCTTGTTGTTAGTTTATAGAAATGCAACTGATTTCTGTGCACTGATTTTATACCCTGCCATGTTGCTGAATTCCTTTGTGAGTTCTAGCAATTTGGGGGTGGTGTCTTTTGGGTTCTCCACATAAAGTATCATGTAATCTGGGAAGAATGAGAGTTTGACTTTCTCTTTGCCAGTTTGGAACAAATGGCATGATTTTTTTTTTAATGGCTAAATATTGCATGTGGTGTGTGTGCATATTAGATGGTAGGTAGATAGGTAGATGATAGACAGATAGATGACTACTTTTTCTTTATCCATTTATCCACTGATTGTAATTTAGTTTGTTTCTGTATCTTGGTTATTATGAATAATGCTGAAGTCAACATGGGAGTACAGATATCACTTCAAGATTCTGATCTCTTTTCCTTTGAACACATACTCAGAAGTGGTGAGGTTAATGGATCATAAGATAGTTCTATTTTTAATTTTTTGAGAAATTTCTATCATGTTTTCCATAGTGGCTACACCAATTTATAATCCTACAAATAGTGTATAAAGGTTACCTCTTCTTTATACCTATAGGTATTATATAATAGACATTCTACCAGGCGTGAAGTGATACCTCGTTTTGGTTCTGGCTTGCATTTCCCTGATGATTGGTGAAATTTAAAACCTTTTTATATTACTGTTGGCCATTTGTATGTCTAATTTTGAGAGATTTACTCATGTTCTTTGCCCATTTTTAATTGGATTATTTGGTTTCAGCTATTCAGTTTTATGAGTTCCTTACATACTTTGGATATTAACCCCTTATCAGCTACATAGTTTATGAATATTTTCTACCATTCTGTGGGTGTCTTTTCACTCTGTTATGTTTACTTTGCTGTACAGAAACTTCTTAGTTTAATGAAGTCCCAGTCCCATTTACCTATGCTTGCTTTTGTTGCTTGTTCTTTTGGTGTTATATATTAAAAAAACAAACAAACCACAATAATTTCTTATACCAATATCAAGAAGTTTTCCCCTTATGTTTTCTTCTAGTAGTTTTATGCTTTAAGGTCTTACATAAATATTTGCATCAGTTTAAGTTATTTTTGCACATGGTGTACAATGAGTGTCCACTTTCATTCTGCATGTGGATATCCAGTTTTCTTAGTACCATTAATTGAAGAAACTATCCCTTCACCATTATGCGTTTTGGCACTCTTGTCAAAGATCAGTTGACTATAGATGCATGAATTTGTTTCTGGGCTTTTTACTTTGTTCCATTGGTCTACATTTCGATTTTTATGCTAGTACCATACTACTCTGATTACTGTAACTTCACGCTATATTACAAAATCAGAAGTGTTATGCCTCCAGTTTTGTTCTTCTTGCTCACTATAGCTTTGTCTATCTGTGAAGAAAGCTGTAGGTGTTTTTATAGGGATTGCATTGAATCTATAGATCACTTTGGGTAGTACAGACATCTATACAGTATTATTCCTTCATCCATAAACACAGGGTGCCTTTCTTTTTTTTTTTTTTAAAGATTTTATTTATTATTTGTCAGAGAGAGAGAGGGAGAGAGAGCAAGCACAGGCAGACAGAATGGCAGGCAGAGGCAGAGGGAGAAGCAGGCTCCCTGATGAGCAAGGAGTCCGATGTGGGACTTGATCCCAGGATGCTGGGATCATGACCTGAGCCGAAGGCAGCTGCTTAACCAACTGAGCCACCCAGGCGTCCCACAGGGTGCCTTTCTATTTATCATTTACCATTGTCATTTTTAATTTCCCTCATTAATGTTTTATAATTTTTAAGTTACATGTCTTTAATTTTTTGGTTAAGTTTATCCCAGTGGATTTTGTTCTTTTTGTTCCTACTATGAATGGATTTATTTTCTTAATTTCTTTTTGGGAGAATTCATTGTTTGTGTATAGAAATTTGATTGATTTTTGTCTGTGGATTTTTTATCTTGCAACTTTACAGAATTCATTTTTCAGTTCTAACAGTTCTTATTGTTAATTGTTGTTGAGTACAGTTTTCTATGCATATGGCCATTTTACTTCTACTTTTCAAATTTGGGTAAGTTTCATTTCTTTTTCTTTTATAATTGCTCTGGTTAGGACTTTCAGTACTACATTGAAAGGAAGTAGTGAGAGTGAGGGTCCTTGCTTTGTACTCAGTCTTCAAAGGAAAGCATTCAGTCATTTTTCCTTTATGATGTTAGATGTGGGCTTATCAGGTATGGCTTTATTGTGTTGAGATAAATTCCTTCTATACATATTTTATTTGTTGAGAGTTTTAATCATGAATGGATGTTAACTGTGTCAAATGGTATAGAGATGGTCATGTGGCATTTTTTTCCTTTCATTTTGTTAAAGTGGTTTATCACATTGATTTGCATGTGTTCTGACCATTCTGACAGCCTAGTGATGAATCCTCTTGGTCTTGGTGTATGATCCTTTCAGTGTATTGTTAAATTCCATTTTCTGCTATTTTATTGAGGACTTTTACATCTGTGTTCTTTGGGGATATTGGTCTGTTTCTTTTTTTGTAGTGTCTTTGTCTGGTTTTAATATTAGGGTGTTGCTCGCCTCATAACATGAATTTAGAGGTGCTTTCTCTTTTTCTAGTTTTTGGAAGATTTAAAAAAGAATTGGTATTAGTCCTTCTTTGAATGTTTGGTAGAATTCACCTGTGAAGTCATGTGGTCCTGGTCTTTTCCTTGTTGCGATGTTTTTGATTACTGATTCAATCTTTTTGTTTTATTTTTATTTGTTTAAAAGGTTTTATTTATTTATTTGTCAGAGAGAGTGAGCACAGGCAGATAGAGAGGCAGGCAGAGGAAGAGGGAGAAGCAGGCTCCCTGCTGAGCAAGGAGCCGGATGTGGGACTCAATCCCAGGACCCTGGGATCATGACCTGAACTGAAGGCAGAGGCTTAACCCACTGAGCCCTCAGGCAACCCATGATGTAATCATTGATAAGTGAGGACTTACTATTGTCATTTTTTTGTTTTTGTTTTGCATGTGTTTTATCCCTCTCTTCCTCTCTTGGTGTCTTTTGCTGTTATTTGATTGTTTTATGTGATTTGATTATTTTTATCATTTTTCAAATTTATTTTATCTTTTTTTCTTTGTGGTTAACTCAGGTCTTACATAAAATATATTGTAGTTACAAAATATTTTAAATTGATAACAACTTCTATCACAATAAAAATTCTATAATTTTTATTCCCTCTATATTTTGTGTCCTTACTGTCAGAGTTTTTATTGTTGTTGTTAAGGTACACAACATGTTTGTTATGTTTATATATTATATCATTGTAACAATAATTATCACTTTTATCATATGACATAATTATCATTTCCTTTTAGTGGTTAGGATAATTAATATCTAGCCTCTTAGGAAGTTTGATTATAATAGAATTTTATTTATATTCATTATATTGTACATTAGGTCTCTAGGACTTGTTTACTACTCACTGTAAATTTGTAACTTTTTTTTTTTTATTTTGTTATGTTATGCTAGTCACCATAAAGCATATCATTAGTTTTTGATGTGGTGTTCCATGATTCATTGTTTGCATATAACATCCAGTCCTCCATGCAATCCATGTCCTCCTTAATACCCACCACCTGGACAACCCATCTCCTTACCCCTTCTTCCCTCCTTTTTTATAGTGAATTATCCATTAACAAAGTTTTATCTCTTAATCTTCATATTAGAGTTAAAAATAATTTTCTTATTATTGAAGTATAACTAAAAAACAACCTTATCTTACCTTTAGGTATATAACACATTGATTCAACAATTCTGTACATTAATGCATACCATGATAAGTGTAGTTACCATGTATCTCTATACAATGTCATTATAATATTATCGAATACATTTCCTATGCTATACTTTTCATCTCTATGACTCATTTATTTTGTAATTAGAAGTTTGTATCCCTTAGTCTTCTACTTCACCCACACCCACCCACCCACTTCCCCTCTAGCAAGATTTTTGTTTTGTTTTTGCAGATTCCATATCTTTAAGGAATTTGAGAGGCAGGGAGGAGGGTCATGGGGGGTTAGGGAGAGGAAAAATGAAACAAGCTGGGATCCAGAGGGAGAAAAACCATAAGAAACTCAATCTCAGGAAACAAACTGAGGATTGCTGGGGGGTGGGGAGGAGGGAAGGGTGGCTGGGTTATGGACATTGGGGAGGGTATGTGCTATGATGAGTGCTGCGAAATGTGTAAGCCTGATGATTGACAAAATTTAAAAAAGAAAAAATGTGTAAGCCTGAGGCAAATATTACATTAGATGTTAATAAAAAAAATTAAAAAATAGATTCCATATCTAAGTGAAATTCTAAGATATTTGCCTTTGACTTATTTCACTTAGCATAATACCTCTAGGTCCATCCATGTTGCTATAAATGGCAAAATTTCATTTTTTTATTTTTATGGCTGAGCAATGTTACATTATATGTGTACACACACACACACACACACACACACACACACAATCTTCTTAATCCATTCATTTATAGATGGACACTTGGGTTGCTTCCATATCTTGGCTACTGTGAATGGTGTGGCCTTAAACAGCTGTGAAAATATCTTTTTTTTTTTTAAGATTTTATTTATTTATTTGACAGAGAGAGCACAAGTAGGCAGAGCAGCAGGCAGAGGGAGAGGGAGAAGCAGGCTACACTGAGCAGGGAGCCTAATGCAGGGCTTGATCCCAGGACCCTGGGACCATGACCTGAACCAAAGGCAGCCACTTAACTGACTGAGCCACTCAGGTGCCCCGAAACACATTTTCCTTTCCTTTTTCTCTTCTTTAATTTCTTTTCAGCGTAACAGAATTCATTGTTTTTGTACCACAGCCAGTGCTCCATGCAATCTGTGCCCTCTCTAATACCCACCACCTGGCTCCCTCAACCTCCCACCCCCCGCTCCTTCAAAACCCTCAGGTTGTTTTTCAGAGTCCATAGTCTCTCATGGTTCACCTCCCCTTCCAATTTCCCCCAACTGCCTTCTCCTAACTCCCCATGTCCTCCATGCTATTTGTTATGCTCCACAAATAAGTGAAACCATATGATAATTGACTCTCTCTGCTTAACTTATTTCACTCAGCATAATCTCTTCCAGTCCCGTCCATGTTGCTACAAAAGTTGGGTATTCATCCTTTCTGATGGAGGCATAATACTCCATAGTGTATATGGACCACATCTTCCTTATCCATTCGTCCATTGAAGGGCATCTTGGTTCTTTCCACAGTTTGGCGACTGTGGCCATTGCTGCTATAAACACTGGGGTACAGATGGCCCTTCTTTTCACTACATCTGTATCTTTGGGGTAAATACCCAGTAGTGCAATGGCAGGGTCATAGGGAAGCTCTATTTTTAATTTCTTGAGGAATCTCCACACTGTTCTTCAAAGTGGCTGCACCAACTTGCATTCCCACCAACAGTGTAAGAGGGTTCCCCTTTCTCCAAATCCTCTTCAAGACATGTTGTTTCCTGTCTTGCTAATTTTGGCCATTCTGACTGGTGTAAGGTGGTATCTCACACATTTTCATTCTCTTTGGGTAAATATCCAATATTGGAATTACAGGATTATATTGTATTTTTTTTAATTCAACTTTTTAAATTTCTTTTCAGTGTGATAATATTATATTTCTATTTGTAATTGTTTGAGGCAACCTCCCATACTGTTTCCCACAGTGTTGCACCAATTCGAATTCTTACCCACAGTGCACAAGGGTATTTTTCCTCCACATCCTCACCAACACTTGATATTTATTGTCTTTTTGATACTAGCCATTCTGACAGGTGTGAGGAGATAACTCCCTGTTTTCATTCGCATTTCCCTGATGATTAGTGATTTTGAGCATATTTTTATGTGTCCATCTGCCTTGGGTATGTCTTCTTTGTAAAAATGAAGTTCCTTTGTCCATTTTCCCTGTATTGAGTTCCTCTGTCCATTTTTTAATTGAATTGTTTATGGTTCTTTGGTGTTGTAAAAATTCTTTATATATTTTGTATTTTAAACCCTTACCAGATATACAATTTACAAATATCTTCTCCCATTCATTAGGTAGCCTTTTAAAAAATTGATTATTTTTATTAACATACAATGTATTATTTGCCCCAGGGGTACAAGCCTGTGAATTGTCAGGTTTACACACTTCACAGCACTCACCATATCACATACCCTCCCCAATGTCTATAACCCAACCACCCTCTCCATACCCTTCCCCCGCTCAGCAACCCTCAGTTTGTTTTGTGAGATTAAGAGTCTCTTATGGTTTGTCTCCCTCCCTATCCCATCTTGTTTCATTTGATGATGGTTTCCATCACTGTGAAAAAAAGCTTTTTATTTTGATGTAGTCCTAATAGTTGTTTTTATTTTTTATAAACATATAATATATTTTTATCCCCAGGGGTACAGGTCTGTGAATCGCCAGGTTTACACACTTCACAGAACTCACCATAGCACACACCTTCCCCAATGTCCACAACCCCACCACCCTTCTCCCAACCCCCCTCCCCCCAGCAACCCTCAGTTTGTTTTGCGAGATTAAGAGTCACTTATGGTTTGTCTCCCTCCCAATCCCATCTTGTTTCCTTTATTCTTCTCCTACCCCCTTAACCCCCCATGTTGCATCCCCACTTCCTCATATCAGGGAGATCATATGATAGTTGTCTTTCTCCGATTGACTTATTTTGCTAAGCATGATACCCTCTAGTTCCATCCACGTCGTCGCAAATGGCAAGATTTCATTTCTTTTCATGGCTGCATAGTATTCCATTG